>NC_142929.1:98765954-98798454 GCF_046866305.1 Octopus bimaculoides
TGTGTGTGTGTGTGTGTGTGTGTGTGTGTGTGTGGAGGCGCAATGGCCCAGTGGTTAGGGCAGCGAACTCACGGTCATAGGTTCGCGGTTTCGATTCCCCGGGCGTTGTGAGTGTTTATTGAGCGAAAACACCTAAAGCTCCACGAGGCTCCAGCAGGGGATGGTGGCGAACCCTGCTGTACTCTTTCACCACAGCTTTCTCACACTCTTACTTCCTGTTTCTGTTGTGCCTGTAATTCAAAGGGTCAGCCTTGTCACACTGTGTCACGCTGAATATCCCCGAGAACTACGTTAAGGGTACATGTGCCTGTGGAGTGCTCAGCCACTTGCACGTTAATTTTACGAGCAGGCTGTTCCGTTGATCGGATCAATTGGAATCCTCGACGTCGTAAGCGACGGAGTGCCAATAATATATATATATATATACTTTAAGCAGAACCCTTGATTCAGTAACACTGTGTATAAATTCTGTATTGGAATCTTAATAATGGATTTACAAATGCAATGACCAATCTTAAGGACTACTGGATTTTACTCACAAGGTATTGGAATCTTATATGTATACCATTCTGCCTAAACAATGGATTTACTATTACAATATCCCTGCATTCACTCTCTATTTCCTATCTTATTTAAATTAAATATTGCTTAACCATTCTCTCACACCGTCTCCGATGAAGGGATATAATAAATATCCTGGAAACAGCTGTAAGACCTTCTATTTATATATGTTCTATAATGTACACAACCTTGGTTTTTTAACTCATTGCGAAAAGTAAATCCTTATTTATATATATATATATATATATATATATATATATATATATATATATATATATATATATATATATATATATATATATATATATATATACATATACATATATATACATATACACATACCATATATGATACATAGATGCCAGTGAAATATGCCCTTGTATCCGATGTAACACAAAGGATGCAAAGAGTTAATAATAATGCACCAAAATTTTAGTACTGTGAATATTTATATTTATATTTATTAAAGTGTTTCCCTATGAAATGATGGGTACCGTGTCACAAACAAAGGCTCTTTTATTTGGTGTACACACAGTATCCGGAATTATATGTTCTTGCATTGTAGTCTCTTTGCATGAATGCGATGGATGTGTAGCAGTATATATTTGTCTATGCAGAAAATATAAATTAAACATTACGTCGTTCAGGTCATGCAATTTCATTTCCTCTTTTTACTTATAAGTCCGAGAAACTGTGGCTCGTTTCTAAAGGAATTATTATTCCGAATTCTTACGATGATTATTGCGTCCATTATTGCGAGTCAGTAATGATGGCAGAGTCAATAAGATAGCAGGATGGCGATTTCATACCATTTATAAGCAAATGTTCTAGTCTAAAGACGCAGAATAATAATGTCGGCAAAAAGTCAATTTTCTCTCTAATAATGACGGTGTCTAGACAGGCTTTATTTTCGCACACATTTTTATTCTTAGCAGCGACTGCTGGGCGTTATGTAGTAAGTAGGAATACTGCTTCTATATATTCAATTTACGCTGTATACGAGCAATTCATTCATCCATCAGAAGTTCAGTAGCAAAAGAGTATTTTGTATGTTGGTAATGTTTAGTTAATTTGCCAAAACTAGATATTTAACAGTTTTTTTAATACAAAGTATAAAAAGCTTTATGTTTTATGGTTAAATGTAGTTTTCATAGTTAATTTCTACGTCATTAGTATAATGCAAGTAAAATTTTTTGGTGCCAACTAAATTCAGTTAACTGTTAAAAGCAAGTCACTGGGACAAAATCATAATTTTTTTTTTATTTTACTTCGATGTTTATGACGTTTATGACGACGTTTATTCATATCGTACCATCAGTTAAGGTAATGTAAGAGAAGAAATAGTACTGAGCTAACACTATATATGAATTTATTACTCACGAACATATATGTCTGTGGATTATGTGTGTGTGCGCGGACATTAGCGCATGTCAGTGTGTGTTTATAAGTGCACTTTTCCCATTGATAACGGCTAAGAAGTTAGAAACATCAATGTCTGGGAATACGACAGGTGGCAGCACTGGACAGATATGGTGTTTTTACACCTTTTTACCATAACAGAGAATCTTTTTCTCCACACTAACTGCAGTAACTGCCTTTAGCAGTTGAAATATGTTACAAACATAATTTAACTAATTTAAAGTTCGCTTATGCCTAAACACTGCTTTGCGCCGGTATTTTTGTAATGTACGTACGTTTATATATATATATATATATATATATATATATATATATATATATATATATATATATATATATATATAGATAGATAGATAGATAGATAGATAGATATATGCATATATGCATATATAGATACATATATATGTATACGTATATATATATAAATATATATATATATATATACTATATATATATACTATATATATATATATTATATGCATATATTATATATAAATATACATAATATATATTATATATATATATACATATTATATACATATACATAAATATATATAATATGCATTATATATATGTATATATATGTATATATATACATACATACATATATGTATGTATATATATGTATACACACATAGATAGATAAATAGATAGATAGATAGATAGATAGATAGATAGATAGATAGATAGATAGATAGATAGATAGATAGATAGATAGATAGATGGAGAGATAGAGAGATACACACACAGACACATGCATATATACACACACATTGATATATATATCGCGCATGTGTATGCGGAAACGTCACCCTAGTATCTAACCAAAACTATATTAAGTAAAATTAAGTGAGAAATGCTTCTGTTGAGAAAAATCATTCGGGAGACAAAAGTCTGTAATGAGAGGCAAAAGCATTGCACGGGTCACCCATTTTACTGTTGGGTGCTATAGCACAATAAAGAATAGCAGAGAAATGTTAATTTATGTGGGTGCAAGGCCGAACACTGGGAAGGGCGGGTCAGAGTTGAATGAACGAAGTCAAGTACATGGTAAATCTTTATTTCATCGACTCCAACTTGACCGTAATTCAGATTACAGGATTAAATACTGAAATACATCTAGTAATATAGTTGTCTCAATGACTGAATAGTAACAAGAGCTCAATGACGTACGTCGATTGCTTTAAATCGCTTAATAAAATATGGATGCTTCCATAATCTTAAACTAAATTCTCAACATTCCTTGACGAATTCGCTACTCTAACGTCATGAATGAATGCTCAACATAATGATAGGCTACGTTTGTAAGATTAACACTTCTCAAAACTATCTGGCTTCATGCAAATTCTTTTCCTAAACTTGAGTTTGTTTATACTAGTCAAGTAACATTAAACTATTGCAGCCGTTGTTTCTATAAGTGATTATAATTAACATGATAGTAATGATGAAAATGATGGTGTTGTTATGACGAGAAAAAAATCAATTGTTTCATACAGCAAACCTGAAATAATGATCAAAGTAATTATTAAATGAAAACAATATGAGGAAGTTGTGACCGGTGTAGGTGACTCATTGAAGCGGGATTTGGTTGAAATGATAAGTTGGTAAATCAAAACAATCTAAATATGAGATGACCGGACGACAGGAAATGATGTTCCAACAGGTTTGACCAGGTGGATTATTAAATTCAGATTGTGTAAGAGCATGAAGCTGACACCAAGTTGATCTCTTATATAAGCATGAACTATCAAATGAGTATAAAATATTAAGGGAAAGTGGAAATGTTTTATGACTTTATTGACAGCAACCACTTTATATGTATTTTAGGAAACACTTAACTGTTAACATGATCTGAAACACGTATTGAATTTAATAATCAACACTTCTCATAAATTTTGAGATATCAGGAAATTTAGTTTATGTGCTAATTAATGGCTAGAATGGCTCTTCCCTGGAACAATTGTTTCGGTTTTCAAATCACTGCTAAATAAGTACATCTTCAAAACTTGTCTTGTTTATCTATCTTAATCCGTTATTGTTTGGCACTTTACTTTTCATTTATCTTTAATAAACGTTCTATGACAATAATTAATCTCTCCCCACCAACCAATCCCTACCTACTACTTAACGATTCTGACTTCGCTTCGTCTCGTCTTTATAACTTGGTGACAACTAGTCTGCTATTTGGAATTATTAAATAAGTCTATAATCCCAACTAAAAACTTATAGTAGGAAGTCATATAATACCTTAAGTGGCTTCTGCAATTGCAATGAACGTAACCCATCTCGAAGCCATGGAGAGACGGACCATAAACGTCTACAACGTGTTGAATGAGGTTTTGTGTCCAGTAAGAGAAGCTCTACAGTGACGGTTCCGCTATAAGGCACACGGCTCACTTTCCGTGAGTAAGCTTATAACATCGCCTTGTTTAGGATCATCATTTGGTGCTTGAATGACTTCAGATATCACGGCCTCTTCATACAGCACTTTTGACTGCTTTTTTCTTAATAGAGTGCCTCACATCCAACATCACGCACCAATAAATTAGCCAAAATGATATTTCTCTATCTATTTCTGCAGACGTCAAACCTGCAGAGGTTAAAACTGAATATAAATTTCATCGATCTCAACAGATTGAGAAAATCTGAAAATGTCAAGGACATTATCCTTCAACTCTGTTTGGCCAATAACAACTATAAGAAACAGTTTTTTTCCATCTGTAGCTCGCGAAAATTTTCCCACCACACCATAGACTTCCAGCATACTGACATAACTATTTTTAGCTGCAGAGGCATCAATTTCTAATTGTGTCTTTTACTCGATGTTTTCTGATGTAAGATAAAAATCTTAGTTTTCTGTGCTGACATCTTATTGTTTTGATGCACAAGTTAATTTCAGCTTTCAAACATGTACAACTGTTTTAATATCTCTATAAATTCCTTTCAAAAACTATATCTACAACAATCAACAAAACAATATTTATGAGTATTAAACTCTTAGATCAACGAGGTATTTTCCCTCTATCCAAGCTATATCCACAGAAAGAATTGCTCTCAGTATAATTCAAGTTAACGAAACACTTATCGCTTTTACAGACTCTCACTGATAGGCACAGTGGGCTGTTTCTACCTTGCATCTATTTTCGGTAATGTGAACTTAGGTGAGATTGAAGTATTTTGGTCACGAACGTAGCTAGAACCGTCACTCAATATATATATATATATATATATATATATATATATATATATATATATATGTACATTAACAATAGATGTAGCATTTGAAGAATGTTGAGTACTGTTAGAAAACCTTTTATTCGACTACACACACAAGTTTGGTCCTCATACCTTCTCTTGGACGTTTTGTAAGGCAAGTAGTTTCAACTAAATGTGTTACAGATTTGAGCTGAAATTATTGTACTCCTCAACCGTTCGCAGCAACATTTTTTTGAAAAATAATATTGTAGTGTGAACTATGAAGTGGCAGAAACAAAAGGGTGTCTAATTTAATAGTATTCAATGCTGGAAACCTGGCATACACAAATCCAAAGAAGCTATCTTCCACATTGCTAAAATTATACTGGAATTATGTCTTTCGCCAAATCATTTTTCATTTAGCTTTATATCGTTGTTTGCATACATTTACATCGCTTTAGGAAACATCGTAGATAAGCTCTTTACCCACTCGTGATCCGGACATCACTTCTTCATCCTAAATTCTACGCTGAACCTTTATTTTTTCTATTTCGTTTGTTCATTTCCTTAAAGTATTGACTTCTGTCACTTTGTTTTTTCAATGAAGTATTTTGATTGTATGAAAAAGTAACGGCAGTTATTTTGTAACAGACTCATCCGTTTATATAATTCTTTTAAACAAAGTGAATTTTCAAATAACTGCAAATAAATAGACGAACACTTTTGCGATAAGACTAATATAAACGTTGCATTTCCGTCTACACTTCTTATAACTACACCAGTTTAATACCAGTCACTATTGTAGATAGATCTATACGTTCTGTTGGCTGACAACAAATCGGATTACTTCTGTCATGTCGTCAGTTTTCAGGATTAGTTTAAGATGAAATCATTAAAGATTTAGACACATCAATCGTTTTATTATCATTTTTATTATTCGTTATCTTCTGAACAGCCCTGTTCTTTCTTTTCCATACACGCATATATCAAGAAGCGCAGATACAAATGCTCTCAAACGTACACGCCTATACATCGTTATATCTTCATTTCTCACTCCTTTCACTCGATTTAATCTGCCATGTGAAACATTTAAAGATGGAAACTATTGCTAGTTGCAAAAAAAAAAGAAAAAATTAACTGTTCCAAACAAAACAATACTATAATAAAAGTGAAATGCAAGAGATAAAAAAAAATGAAAAAACAATCTAAATATTTTAATCCAATGAATATATTCAACCGGAAACAACTTTCAATGAATGCTCAATTTAAAATGGCGGCATTTGGAGAGATGCTGACTTTATGGAAGAATACTTCTGAAATTGAGAGTAGTTTTACTTTTGAACAAAAGAATAAGAAAATAGTTTGTGGAAGAATTGGTTATAATTAGCTTCAAAATAATAAGCAGGAATGACTCACAGATTTATATAATTATCATGGTATTGATTTACAGGAATTTTAACCTGGAAAATATAACAACCTACAGTTAATGATTTTCTATAAGCAAGGAAAAAAGTGAATTGGTGTTACTTTAGGTATAGGCAAAAAACAAAAGCAAAAAGGCATCTATCCATTTATTTACCATCCATCCATCCATCTATCCATCCGTCGGTCGGTCGGTCGGTCGGTCGGTCCGTCCGTCTGTCTGTCTGTCTGTCTGTCTGTCCATCGATCCATTTGTTCAGCTGTTTGGCTGTTTGTCCGTCTATCTGTTTGTCTGTCTGCCTGTTTGTGTCTCTGAATCTCTGACTGCTGTTGACTGACGACTTTCTTTGCTTATCTGATATATAACGTTTTGTCATTCCGTTTGTCTGTTTGATTGTCGGTTTGTTTGTTTGTATGATTGTTGGAGTGTAATCAGTCAGCATTTCAACTAATTTTTCTACTTACACATTTATCTAACCCTATGTATTTGGTCGAACACTTCTGAGCGCGCGCGCACGCATGTGTGTGTGTGTGTGTGTGTGTGTGTGTGTGTGTATGTGTGTTTGTATGTGTATGTGTGTGATTCTGTGTTTCTGTCAGCTTGCTTGGCAGTACGTTTGTATGTACACATGTATGTTATAGTTTGAATCATTGATATTTCCATGTATACTAATATTTCATAAATTACAGATAACGATCTCTATAGTATTGTTCGAATCATAGAAGTATCCCACATCAGATCAGCCATCACACTCTATGATAGTTGGCAGCTATTCCTATCTGAATGCTAAATGATAATATTTTACACTCTTTGTTAACGTTTTTATTTTCATAAATATTTTAGCAGACTCGATTGCAGTGGAGAAGCAGATACGTTGTACTAATTCTTTCATCACATATTTCGTACATCTGTGTTCAAATTTTGTTATGATCAGCTCTTTCTTTAAGTTCTCCTGAAGGTTGATAAAAGAATTAGAGGTATCTCCTGCGGTAATGTTAGATGACTAAATCTTTCGTCTATAATTTGCGGCCTTGTGCTAGTATGAAATGTCAATATTTTGGCTACTTTCACCATGTTGGCAGAAACTGGAAGAAAGCCAGATTAACTGCCTTAAAATGTATTTAGTTTCATCTTGTAGTACAAAGTAATATAATGGGGCTAATTTAATAGATTAAATCTCCTCCTCAGCAAAATTTGGCTTTATGCCTGGAAAAAAGAGATCGATATTTGAGGAACATTTGGTGGCAACCTCTGTATAGCAATGATAAGCTTCCGGTGAACTGAATCCGCGATTTGGCTTCGATTTCAAGTTGAAACAAATTCTTTTTAGTTGCACCGCTCTTAATCTTTCTAAGCACATCAGCAGTAAAAGTAGAAAGAATGAACCATCTTATTTCCGCCTACTAAAATTTTCTAGCCTTATTCCTGAGTCAGTAATCAGTATTTTAAGCATTCGCATCGGAGAACCATGTAAAGCTAGAGATAAGTTCTCAGGATAACGACAATGCGGTACAGTTTCATCGTTCATTTGAAGCTTTCGTTTCACATTACTTTCACCAGCGATACCTTTGAAAACATATGAACACCACAACTACACATTTACTTGTTCCAGAATATGCATTGTTTATACTTAGTCCAACGGAAACAAATATGCCGGTATTCACACGACAATGCTATTGACCACATTTCTGAATTTATTTGAAGCTTCATTGGATAAAATGTTGTATACAAATTAGTAAATTTAAAGGTAAAACTAAGATCGTAAATTCTAATATTCTTATTTTTGCATTTTAATAATTTTCTTCTGATTTCTAATGCTTTCAAACAGTAATAAATGTGTAGACGAGAAATATAGTCGCTTGAACCAACCCTAGTGATTTACACGTGTTTATTTTATACAAACATAAAAGGCAAAGTCATCCCTACCAGGATCGTCTTAAAGAATAGGCACACTGCATAGTTGCCCAGGCACCTCACAGATTTAGGAGCAAAATTCTGATCTATGTATTCTGCGGATTCCTGTCAATAAACAAATACTATAGAGCCTATAGAGCATTCATTTACTCCGGGGCCTATAATGTTGCTAAGATGGTCCTGCTCCCTAGTAAGATTTTAATCCAGACTCTAAAGAGTTATATGCAATGCATTTAATCTGGCATCCTATAGTATCTACTAAAACACCTTCGCTGTTGAAGCACTATTAATATACAACAAGACCTTATGTTTGTATCCTAATTTGGTGGGGGGAAAAAAGTAGTACAGCTATCTCTTTTTTTTTTTTCGCCGATCTTATTTGTAAGATAATTCAAAACAAGTAAGTGAGAATTTGCGAATATTATGTCTTTCATAAAGGGGATATTTAAACCAATATAAACGCGAATCAAAACTAATTATGACATCGGTGATTCGTTAAGAATCAACTATTAACAGAAGGAAAATATGTCGTTTATTTATTCTTCTGAGAAAACTTAGCCTAATACAGATCTCAAAATTTTAAGTATCCAAGCCTCTGTTAATAATTTTGTAAATTTCCATGAACAGAAATGAAGAAATTTCCAAAGAAAGAAAAATACAGAAATGATATATTGCGAAATTTTGAAAATTCCTTTAATAAAAGGTTCCTCACAGTCTTAGAATTCCGATAAAATTCTAAAATTTGAATCCACGTTGAGTTTATTGGAACTAATTACCACTTTGCAAAGAAATTAATTAATAGTCAATTGTAGTAGTCATTAAATCAGCAAGCTTTTAAAGCCATCTTTCTCATGGAGTGTTTAAGGTCAACGACAGCTATTCGCCATTTATCGTCAGTAGTCGAATGTGAGCAGTAATTATGAGCTGTCGATGTCGGAAACGAACTCTAACCAATATGCTGGATTAAAGCCCAAATCTCTGTTGCTTAATTTTATATATTTGTATAGATCCAGTTTGATTCAACATGACTTCACGCAGATGCTTGTATAACCTAGTTTGCATTTCGATGAGTTATTTTATCAATCTGTCAGTATAGCCAACTTATCCTCAGAGATCTCACTGTTGACTTGTTACTGTAACTATTGCAAGATTGATTTATAATATAACAGCTACACACATATTCTATCCTTGTCTCAATGTAAAGTCATTCTCTGGTATTGATTGTGTGGAAAATATTACATATGACAGTGAGTTTGTCGGTAGTTGAGCCAGGATTTTAAGAGCAACTGTGAAAACTCTTCTCTAATAGATGAGAAACTTCAGAGGAGTAGTGACATGGTTAAGCACAAACTGAACATGTCTATCTCATTTACACACACACACACACACACACACACACACACACACACACACACACACACACACACACACACACACACACACACACACACACACTCATGCGCGCGCGAAGGGGATTACATTACATTGAGAATATTGTCAAACCATTAATGACTACATATTCTGAAAAGAGATGATTAGCAGAAACAAGGGACTCATAAGATTACCGCGATCCTCAAATATCCGTAATGGCCTTAGATATTTGATTTGGAAGACTTGAATTATCTATCCTATTTTTCTTCAGGTATCTTCGAGAAAATATTGGAGTGAATGGATCGCTAATTTAATTTATTTGTTACGAAATGCTTTTGTTACAAAACTTTAACGCTTTCCAGGCACAATTTGTCTTTACTATTCTTTTCTAATTTTAGCTATTTTTCAACTCACTCATTCATTGAGTTGCTGTTATCCGAGAGCATTTTAACAGACATCACTTAATATTAACATTGCGTAACTGAGTTTTTTGTATGTTTGTAATGTCTTTTTATTTCATCTATTCATTCATTCATTCTTCCTTCTTTATTCATTTGTTTTCCGCTATATTTCATTGTAGTTGTTCTAGTTTCGGTTCTTTTACAACAAGCCTTAAGCAGAAAAGAAGGAATTTCAGAACGTGAAAACAATTATCGTCAGGCATCAAAACCAAAAATTATCTGTAAAGAATGCTTTAATTAATAAAAGGATTGCTTTAAATGGAACTTTCTAATTAAATCTATTTGTACATTTTTCAACAACTCAATTCAGTTCTGAATTTTTCACGTTGTATGCTACAATATATTTTATATGCAGAATCATGTCTGCTAATCGAAAAAGTAATTAACGCATCATTTCTAACGAACTTATTGAGGGTATGCATGTCTGTGTCTGTGTGTCTGTGTTTGCATGCGTGTGTGTTTCTTTTCTCGTAATAAATCAGTTAACAATACTTCTCTCAGCTTTGTGTAACAATAATACGTTTATCAAGCAAAAATAAATAAATAAATAAATAAATAAATAAAATAAATAATAAAATTTGTAACTAAATGCAAGACTTCAATATATTTAAGTGAGGATTATGTACTAACATAAGAAATTAGCAATATAATTGAAGATTCGAAAGAAAGCGAAATCATGTCAACATCACAGGAAAGTTGATGCTTGTCTCCGATTCAATAACACTGATTTATCTCTCAAAATATTGACTTCTTTAGAATAAATCTTACACATTTTTTAGAGAGGAATGTTGTGATTTTAATATCTTCCTATGGACATTAGTAAAATAACTACAGGGCTACTGCAGCGATCGGTCATGGAAACTAACTGGTATATTTCATTTATATTAATATATATCAAAACTCTGCTTTTCAGACAAGGTAAAACTTGTAGTACTTTGGGAAAATTAAGTGACTAAAGTTCGTATTTTGGGTGAATTTAAATGTCTAAAGTTTGTGAAGGTAAATTGAATTTGCTATAATTTAGTATCATGAATCTTCAGTTCCCGGTTCACACATTAATTTCTGTTAAATTAGGGTCAAATGGACTATATTCTAGGAGAGGCATAAATGTGAACGCATGGAATTTATACTTTTAAAATGGTAAATTGAAGTAAAATCGAGATTGAAACCGTAACGTAGTCTTAGCTTGCTTTCTTTATGCTCTCCGACTATTTCTTTAAATTTTGAACTCTATACTCTATGCAAGTTCATAAAAGTTTGTGGAGCATTAACAGTCGACATCATCGACTATTTTTGGGAAAATAAAATTCAAAGTCCATTGCAATGAGAATTGGACTCAGAGAACATTACGATTAAAATCATATACCATTCAGTTTAAAGGAATAGGAGTCTGTAGTAGCATTTATACTATAGTTCACTTTAAATATCTGAACACTGCCAGGTTAAATGGATAAAATATTATATTTCATTTCATTAGGTTTAAAGATAAACTTTCATATGACTTAGGAAGCTGCGATTAGACTAGTATAAACGGATATTAAAAAGGATATTATCTTCGATCCAAACAATGTGGTGGCGGTAGTACAGATATTTATGTGATCCCTGTATCTTGCAATTTATTTCAATTTTCCAGCATAAAACATCGATACACAATATTTACGACTAATACTGTAATTGTTTGTATCCTATTTTTAGGTCCTTGTATTATATTCAAAATTATGTTAATTTATCTGAAACTCTGTATTTGATTTTACAGTTATGCTGTCTTAGATCCCCACCACACACCCTTTCACTGAAAATTAATTGATTTAGTATTTCCTCGGGTCTTTCTGCAAATTGCATTATTTAAAAAGCCGAACTTTGGCGAAACTTCGAATTCTCAACATTTTAATACATATTTAACTTTACAATTTGTACAAAGAATTTATTTCCCTTACCACGTCTCTCCCCACCCCTCTTTATTTCTCTCTGTCTCTTCTGTCTGTCTCTCTCTGTATATACATATATATACATATATACATATATATAACATTATAAACACGTATATATATATATTATATATATATATAAATTATATATATATCATTATGATCACTTACACACACACACACACACACACACACACACACACACACACACACACACA
The DNA here is from genome assembly GCF_046866305.1 of Octopus bimaculoides. Taxonomy (NCBI): domain Eukaryota; kingdom Metazoa; phylum Mollusca; class Cephalopoda; order Octopoda; family Octopodidae; genus Octopus; species Octopus bimaculoides. The sequence goes on from NC_142929.1 coordinate 98,778,445, forward strand.
CACACACACACAAATTTATATTGAACCGATTTAGAGAAAAAGATACGCATGTCAAAACTGCAGCGATTTTCGAAAGTTTCTCGTTACTTATGATGTAAATGTAGTTAAGAGAAACTCGAACACAATTATTTCTCAGTCATATTGCCACTAAAATAAAGGACATTTCGACAAAACAAAATAATACCTCGTGTTAATATTAGTTAATGTGTCAGAAAGAATGTAAAGAGTGGTAGTATATCAGAAAAAAACTGACGATCAGGATTAAATGCCACATCTACTGTATTCATTCGCAGCACATTATGAAACTCAAACGTCCAACATGGATATGATTAAATAGAATGAAATAATGTGACTGATTTTCATTAGCCCTATGTTTTTCTTTGTCTTAAAAAACGAGAATCTTCTTTACTTAACCTCTTCCACTTGTCATTTTACAGCGATATTCTATACATCCTTTTACTTCTCATTTTATTCAATCATCTGTACATGCATATTATCCACATTTCTGAATACAGTCTTACCTTCTGTATAAAAGCATGCATTCACACAGTTTCTTTGTACTTATATCGATTTTTAAAGCTTTTCCAGCTTCTAATGTTGTTTTATTGTCTAAACAAATGATTGCTTATCCTTCTTCTCATCTCTCATGATTGACTTTATTGCTACAAATTATAAGAATCATCCGTTTATCCTCTCCATTTTTAGAAGTTGTCAAATACCTTATACCGATTGCTTAATGCAACAAAAACAATAGATTCTGCAAAGAACTGCAATAAATTTATTTAAAACCTCAATATTATCTAATGCATTGAACAGTTTATCGAGGAATGTTTTAGAGGCATTTTCTTCTATGATTACCCTCAGTTGTTGAAAGGAAATAATTTGTATAGGGTAGTGTACTTTTAGCGAAATAAAGCCTAGAGCATCAATTAAACTCAGCCATTCATTCTGAGTGACGTTGCCATTATTTAAAGTGTCCAAATAAAGAATGATTCATTCAACTTTTAAATAATTGCTACATTAATATAATTTAGTGATTTCATTTTTAAGGTAGAGGAGTGGCAGAAACGGTAGATCATCCAGCTGAACAACATAGCTATAAAATTCCATATATTTACTTTCTGAATATTAATTCAACCGAGTTGACTTCACTGTTTGATGTATTCAGGCGCAAGCAAGTACCAGTAATATCATGGACAGAATTCTATCGAGTATAGCTCTATATTATAGACTAGTGGATTTGTGTGAATATTATCTTCTTTTAATTGTTTCAGTCATTGAAGCCGGTTACGCGGGGGTGCCGCCATGAAGGGTTTAGTGGAACATATCGACCCCAGAACCTATTCTAAAGACTAGCGCTTATTCTTTTGGTTTATTACCGATAGAGTAACTATCAAACTTGCCAAGGTGCTGCGCAATGAGACTGATCCCGAAACCATGTGGTTTTAAAGCGAGTTTCTTAACCACACAGCAATTAGATGTGGATAGAACCGAGAGTAAAAACGGAAAGATAAGCAAGTTGGGATCAGGATCTAGTTTCAACTCCAAGTTGAAGCTATATCACCTCACTTATGCCGTTAACGTCATTGGAAAAATATGAATATAATAAAACTATATTCCACTTTTCTCTTAAAATATAAAGTGCTCATGCATAGCAATAATAATAATAGTGACAACAAGAACAACAACAACAATAATAATCCTTTCTACTACAGGCACAAGGTCTGAAATTTTGGGGGAGGGAGCCAGTCGATTAGATCGACTCCAGTACGCAACTGGTACTTAATTTATCGACCCCGAAAGGATGAAGGGCAAAGTCGACCTCGGCGGGATTTGAACTCAGAACGTAGCGGCAAACAAAATACCGCTAAGCATCTCGCCCGGTGTGCTAACGATTCTGTTAGCTCGCTGTCTTAATAATAATAATAATAATAATAATAATAATAATAATAATAATAATAATAATAATAATAATAATAATAATGATGATGATGATGATGATGATGATGATGATAATAATAATATGAAGAAGAAGAAGAAGAAGAAGAAGAAGAAGAAGAAGAAGAAGAAGAAGAAGAAGAAGAAGAAGAAGAAGAAGAAGAAGAAGACTCTAATACAAAATTCTCTGTCAGTAAACAGCTTCGCCGTTAATAAGATGTTCCTGGAGACGATGTGATGCAGTATCAATTCCGTGTTCCGAAACCTATTTCACATTTATTATATTACTAATGCTACCGAAAAATGTATGAATGGCATACTGTTTCATTTCCCCTTTCTCTACAAATGTATTGTCTCGTGCCTATGTAATAAATCAATATTGATAAAAAAAATATTTATACCTCTATTCGTGATAAAACTAAACAGTAGCATGTATCTAATGATTTCTTCCCATTCTTTTCTTCATGTGAACATGTCATGAACAATTGCTAAAGGTTGTACTGAAAAATACCCCGCCTCTACTCTACGTCTACAACAGAGACTCTCATTAATGGAACATCAGACTCTCTTTAATCATTAAAAAAGTCGTCATTTGATTTTTACCGTTTTGGTTTTATTTGCATTAATGAATGACAATTAAGGGCTTTTTCATGTCTCGTTAGGGGCTCCACAACTACATTAGACTTAATTATATCCACTTTTTGTTCCCTGTCAGTAGAAGTAATAAAATTAAGTTATTCAAATTCCATGCCATACTTTTGTTAATTATTTAATAAATTTTTAATTGATGCAGCTGCATTCATATTGTTAAGGAACATGCACTGGGTTGATACATTAAATGGAGCGATCACGAATGTCTATGCACCTATTCACCTTGGCTGGAAATAGCAAAGGCTGAAACATTTCAGTTGCCAAGAGTGAAGGGAAGCTTCAATAACTACATGGAGTTCTTCGTCTTATATATTTCTCTCAACGGACAGCAGCAGCAGAGAGCGCATATAATGCGCCTTCTATCAACAGACATTGAATAAATATAATATGCAGCAGCTATTAGCAGGTAAACAATGCGCAAATGTATAATAAAGAAACCTCTAAGGCAAATCTGAAAATTTCTGATGGAAAGGTCTTCATAACTACAGTAATTAGTATTGATTTCTTTTGATAAAGTCCACATTTCCAGGTTTATGGCTGTGTAAAAAATGGGATTGTGTATTAGTGACGTAAGTGAAATAAAATGGTTTCAACTGGAAATCGCAAATTGTGTCACAGCTTCATTTCAGCTTGTGCATACCTGTTATTTAATAGCATGCCAGAAGCAAACACACACACACACACACACACACACACACACACACACACACACACACACACACACACACACACACACACACACTGATACAGTACCAGGCACTGGCTCTCATGGCTTCTGATCTTAACTGATTGGAAATGTTAACATGTACATATTTTGTCTTGGTGTAGAAGATGGTCTACCACAAATATTCTGCTCACTACAACAGATTTGCTTGTCAGTTGTTTGACCTTAACCAGTTGAACATATCCCTTGGTGGCTGGCAATATGTGCATCACTGATCACGAGCAGAAGTAGTAAAACAGTATCATAGATATAGCATGCCCAGCTGACAACATGGTATGCGATAAGGAAGAAAGAAAAGTCGAGAGATATGGCAGGTTAGCTTGGAAGGTTAAGCAGTTGTAGTCGATGAAAAAGGTGGTAGTAGTACCAATAATTGTCGGAGCCCTGGGAACAGTGAGCAAAAATCTCGAGAAGTACGTGGAACAAATAGGGGCTGCAATAAGAGTGGAGCACTTGCAGAAAACAGCACTGCTTGGAACCGCTCGAATACTCCGGAAGGAGTATTCGAAAAATAAGAGGTGTTACCTTAGTTCACTCCTAGTGAACAGCTGACACTGTAGTACATCTCCAGCGTTAGAAGCTGTGTAAAGGCAATAATAATAATAATAATAATAATAATAATAATAATAATAATAATAATAATAATAATGGTAGATGCGGTACCGGAGCAGTAACTCTCATAGATTCTGACCTTAGCTGATTAGAACTGTTGACCTACACGTTTTTGGCTTAACATAGAAGATGGACTACAACAAATATTCTGTTTGATATTACAGCTTTTCTTGTCAGGAGCATGTCCCTTAGCGGCTGACGATATGTGCCTCTCTGATCACGAGCAGGAGAAGTGGGGGAGCATCATAGCCATGTGTTGAGAGGTATTCTTTGGGTTTGGATAATTTACTCCTGGAAACATGTTCCCTTAAACAATACTTATTCAGGGATCATTTGCATGGGATGGGTTACTCGACCTGAAGAAAATTCTAACAGGTTCCTACCAGCAAGTGCATACGTTGTTTATAATTATATGAGGTCACCATGAAGCGTACACATGGTTGTGATGCATATGGCTGGTGTACCCTTATCAGACGAGTAGTCATGATAGGTATATTAGTCTTCGTATATTTATACCCCAGTGTCACTTTGATGGCAAACACTGTTTTCTTAACAATAATAAGAATATTTTCTTAGTAATATATAAATTTGCCCTACCCTAAATAAATAGTGTTTTTATGTTAATTTTAAGCGTTTAAAATTTGGCTGAGGTTCAATATTGTCGCCTTCATTTCTTTTATTTGTAAACAAGTAAAGTAGTCTCTACTATGCCTCAATTTATTTCTTTATACAAATATATAAATATATATCATGTTATATTATCGTAATATTCAGTGCGACATGACAACGTGCGTTGTTTATTCCTTTGAATCCTCACACGACATATATGATACGACATCAGGAGGTCAATCGGAGACTTAATAACTATTTTCCCCAGCACAAAAGCTTGACTTAATTCAGCTGATTGGAACATACCACTCTATTCCTAAACATAAGGAAAAAAACAAAAACGGAAGCCGTGAAAATCGTGTGACAACATTTTGAAATAAAATAGGGAACTAGAGAGTTGTGCTTCAAAACATAAACAAAAATCATTTTATTCACTTATATCGTTAGAAATTAGAAATTATGTTAGTCCCATATTCCCAAATCCCCCAAAATATTTTGAAAGAGAAATCCCAAACATCATAGTTGAGATAAAACAATGAAACCGAACCAAAATATTCAATTCTAATGTAAACTTTACAAAATAAAATTGGAATCAATACACATGATACTCCACTGCACAATCAATAATCATCTGCACTGTTTACACTCAATAACCACACATTTTAATATGATTAACTAATATGGCCTTCCTGACCCTCATTCATTTTTGTCTTATTTTGTATTGTTTTGTGAATAATAACGTCATTAGTTACAGTTGTCCAGTTTTCTAATCACTGGTTCTTTGCATTTTGGACGAGAATGATGACAGATTTCTCGTGAGACTTTAGTGGGACAAATATCATCATCAGACTTTCATTCAAATGCACCGGTTTATCGTTTTCCAGCCGTTTTACATATCATTTGCCGAGGTACACACCGAATGATATATATATTACATTTAGATATAAATATACCGCTTAACCTGTACACAGTCTCCGTCTATGACATTCCACACCCATAAGGCCTTGGTCACACTGAGGTTTATGGTATTCACTGGATTTAACTTAGATTATTATGGCCTAAAACTCTTGTTGCACATTTGGGGGTTTCATTCTATAAGCAAAAAGCATGTTCCGCATGGACAAAAATTATAAACAACCGATTACTTATACCTCACTTTGTATCCAATCTGATGATCGAGAACCTGAAAACCGAATAACTACATGTGAGGTGCTAGTTGTCATCCATAAATAACTATCTTCGACCATGGCGTTGAGTACTGCTTTGAACTTCTTACCCGTTCCTATACACATACGCACCAACACACATACACACACAAACACACACACAGTGAGAGAGATAAGGATATGCAGAAAACTACAATTTAATGGCTATACCAGAGTAGTGAAAAATAGCTTTTTACTTTCCTGTTATGAGGAGCAAATAAGACGCGGTTATAATTTAATCCTATGTGTCAGTCAGTTTGTATAATTTGGGTGTAAGTTAATCATCAACGTAATTCCATGGTAGAATGTCTAAAATATAAATAAGTTGTTTATATAACACAACTGTTACCGTCCTAGAAATAGATTTTTAAATAAAAGAAATAAAGTAATTTTATCGTATCTTAAATATATATACATACACATATGTATGTGTGCGTGTATTTGTGAGGTGATTATATATATATATATATATATATATATATATATATATATATATATATATATATATATATATATATATATATATATATATTTGTACTCACAAACACACATATATGTGTGTGCAAAACCAGATCAATAATGGAATATTATCCAGTTTGACGATATAGATATTACATCTTCGACTTCACTTCATTCCCAGAATAAATATCCTCTTTGGATACTAATCACCTTTTACTAAGCATTTAAAACAGATCAAGTGGAGCTTATACCGGAAGTGACATATAAATCTACAACAATAAAACAATAAAACCAGATAAAACAGCATTTTATGATTGTACAAATGCATATAAACATACATACAAGCATACCTTCACGCAGACATATTTCTATGTATTTCCACGTACAAGTAAATATATATATTTAAACCTGTAAGTTTATTGATACATGAATTCGGATCGCAACCAAATTCTAAACCGTTTAAGAAGCTGGCATGGAGTTTTGAAATTAGACCATATGAATTCATCTGTGACAGGCGACGAAATTGTAATTCATGCCGAGACACAGGATTTAATAAGTGAGGTTTATATATATCATAAACAGAAATTTTAAAATACATATAAATTACATATAACATTAAAAATATACTTTACGGTTAATATTAGTTAATGCCTAAATATATTTAAAACGGTTAGCGTAAAATAGAGCAGAGCGTGAAGAAGAAATCTGAAGAATATAAAGACAAAGAATAGGAAAACAAGCTGGAAAGATAGAAAATAATAGTTTCCTCATGAAAATGGCTCACTATTATTTTGTTTCGGATTTTAGTTATACAACATTCTTTTTGTCTTAGAGCATCAGTTTTACACTATTTTCAAATCTAAAGCTAAGCTATGTTATTATCAAGAATAGCTTAGCCTCAGACTAAAGTATTTTGAAACTAGGGCAAATACTCAATGTGCTTATTGTGAATCAATGCAAACTGGATCAGAGATATAACGTGAAAGGATTACTCTTCTAAATCCAGATTCTATCAATTTGAATATACATGTTCCATATTTCCCTAAGTAGTACTAATCACAATGACGAACGTAGTGACGACGGTGGTGGTGGTGGTGGTGGGTGGAAGTCAACCTATATATATGAAGAAAATCAAATTTATCTTAGGCAATTTTTTTCTAATCCTTATTTGCATCCCTTATCCTACGTTTAAATGGTGTGCATGAATGCAAGAATGTTAAAGGGAAAAAAATCGATGGGAATTGACGAATAATTTCTTAAATAAATATAGAACAATATAGATCTTTGATAATACTGCATTTTGTTGACCTGATTTGTAAAAGAGGACAATAGGAGTAGTTTGAAGGAAATTTAATGTCAGCCACCGTTTCTACAATGTTTATACAAAAATAGTCGTGGTAGGATTCTACACTTCAATCCACTAGATTACGAAAAACTGATGTTACATCACACCATTCAAAACTTAAAGCCTTTTAGGTGGGAAAATGGCATAGATTATATTACTAAAAGGAAAAGGTGATGCAATGAATGACGTAGGTAGAAATTCTTCCGTGAAAATTTATTCCTAGAATGAGAAAGAAAAGAAAAACCTAGCGATAGTTGTTAGCGACTCCGAAAGAAAAGGGGACATAATTTAAAAAAATTTAGGAATGAATTTTGTTCATTACGTTATACGCTTAGAAGACATTAGGACACTTACGAATATGCTTTAGTTTTATTAATTCTCACCCCACTTCAGCAAAATACTCAAACGTAAGTAGACTTTATCGACGGGCAAAGGCATTTTTCTTTGTTTTACACTCGGAAATGATTTTGTTTGTGTTTTTGCCAGTCGTAGGCATAGCTATACGATTAAGTTTGCTTTGCAACAATATGGTTTCGGGTTCTGTTCTACTGCGCGGCACTTTGGGCAAGTATCTTCCATTATAGCCACGGCTGACTAATCCTCTGAGTGAATTTGGTTAACGAAAACTGTATGGAAACCCATCGTGTATATATATATATATATATATATATATATATATATATATATATATATATATATATGTATACATATATATATCTACATACATATATATATATTTGTGTGTGCGTGCGTATGTTTGTGTGTGTGTATATATATATATATATATACATATATATATATATGTATGTATGTATGTAGATGAGAGTGCGTCTTTGTGTCTGTGTTTGTCCTCCTCCACTGCTTTACAACCGGTGCTGTTTTCTTTACGTCCCCGTAACCTAGTGGTTCGGTTAAAGAGGCCGATATAAGTACCAACCTGAAAAATCGACTACTTCGAGTACAAAAAAATGTACTTGTAAGCGGCCAGACTGCACTCTTGACGTTGCAAATTTTTCTCAAGCAGAAAGTCTACATCAAATTCGGACAGATATCGTGACACTCACAAAGGGTGTAGGATTTGCAAAAGTGTCCCAGAGAGGAGCTGATGCTGTTAAAAAAAAAAGACCAGGCTGGAAATACAAATGAGATAACAGAAATTACACCTTCACCACTAAAATTGACTAAAAGCATTATTGCTAAAGGGTTGGCACTTACAGAGGAAGGTCTGGAAGTTTTTGCTGATAATGACCCTAATCGTGAAAGTAACATAAAAACTATGAGAGAAATTTACAATGAGTTCAGTTCATTTGCTGAGCTGTACAAAGAAATGATGTGTCATAAACAACAAACAACTTTGGATAAGATTTTCACCCCTCAAGCTGATGTTTGTAATAATGGACGGTAAGATAGTAAATATTGTCCCTTATCTTCCTAGTAACGCTCATTCCACCACCATCCCTCACATAATTGCCAACATCTTTTGTGGTAAGAACATACTCTTACGACATTACAATTCTTATTAATTCCTTAACTTATTCCTCTTGAAATGCTTCGGTATTTTTATTTATCTGTACTGTACTGTGTATGTTTAGAAATAGTTATATTCGTGTATAAAGGTGATTGCGTTTCTTGTTCTTTGTTGTTTTCTTGTGCTTTTTACTCTTTATTTTCGAAAAAGACCGGAGAAATGCAATCTCACTCGATAGTATGAAAATCAATAGGAAAATTAATTTCGCATTACGGAATTTTGCGTTACGGCCAGATATTTAGGAGCGCATTACTTCCATAAAGCAAGGGATTCCTGTACTTAACAAGCTATGAAAAATCTCAAATAATCGAAATTTCTCTCTTAGTAGGGAAAGCATTAATTGCTAGCAGCTCTTCAAGAAATTTACTCACGCAAGCAGGCCATTTGTTTTTGGTATTTTCCGTTGGTTTGTTCTGATGAAATTGGTTGCGCCCATGGTTTTCAAAGGCCAGTCCTCCGAGACCGTTGCTCTCTCTCTCTCTCTCTCTCTTCGTCTCTCTCTCTCTCTCTCTCTTCGTCTCTCTCTCTCTCTCTCTCTCTCTCTCTCTCTCTTCCTATATATATGTGTATACATGTATACGCACTTACACACACACACACGCGCGCGCGCGAGCGCGTATGTGTATGTGTGTGTGTGTGCGTGTGCACACCTCATATATATATATATATATATATATATATATATATATATATATATATTCACAAACATTGAGAAGAAGAGGAGTACTCCAACGGTTACGACAACGAGGGTCCAAGATGATACGATCAACGGAACAGCTTGCTCGTGAAATTAACGTGCAAGTGGCTGAGCACTCCGTAGACGCGTGTACCCTTAACGTAGTTCTCGGGGAGAGTCAGCGTGACACAGAGTGTGACAAGGCTAGCTCTTTGAAATGCAGGTACTGCTCATTTTTGCCAGCTGAGCGGACTGGCGAAGCGTGAAATAAAGTGTCTTGCTCAATGATACAACGCGTTGCCGGGAATTGAACTCACGACCTTACTTATTGTGAGCGGAATGCCCAAACCACTAAGCCACGTGCCTTGCACACACATAAACACACATTGATGCACACACATACACATACACACTCCACTCCACTCCACTCCATTCCACTTCACATGGGAAGCATTTAATAAATAACAGGATTCTTCTAATGTAGTAAATAAAAAATGGGGAAAATTGAGACTGTAGATTATACATCGATTTTCTACATGTTACAAATTGATTTTTTCTGTGTAACATGAACACCCACTCCGCTAAGTGTTTTAATTTTCTAATCAGATGAAACATTTTTGGGTGTATAAACATATATATATATATATATACATACAGAAACATGCATATACATACATACATACATACATACATACATACATACGTACATAAACATTTAAACACACAAGACACACGCGTAGCTGTGTGGTAAGAAGCTTCCGGGTTGTCCCGCTGCGTGCCACCTGGGGCAGGTGTCGTGTACTGTAGCCTCCGGCAGAACAAAGCTTGTGAGTGGATTTGGTAGACGGAAACTGAAAGAAGCCAGGTGTCACATCTATCTATCTATCTATCTATCTATCTATCTATATATGTATATACATACATACATACATACAGACAGACACACACACACACACACACACACGCACATTCATACACGCATATATGTAAATGCATACGAATATACACACACCAAAATGTTTTACTGAATAAAGAATATATTCTGCAAAATATTCGACAGTAACTTCGAATCTTTGTCGAGCATGTCTTTTCAAAATATAGTAAAAATAGTAGAAGATTGTCGTATATATATATATATAATATATATACATATATATATATATATATATATATATATATATATATATATATATATATATATATATATATATATACCGGGTAGGGATATTAAAAGTTGAAGGTGTTTGTGTAATGTGTGTATTAAATTACAGGTAAAAAAAATAATGAAGAATCATAACGAGCCGATCGGAGTGAAGTGCCGTTATATGTGGCTTATGGGAGAAGATATCACATACGGTCATATACGTTTTGAATTTGGGTGTGTATATGGAGTATGTTTAATGCATATGCGTTAGTCTAAAATTTTGTGAAACTATAAAATACATCTATAATTAAAAATGGGTTTAGGTATGAAAATATATTATTATTAAGTTACGGTCGTGCTGTTTTAAAAGGATATCTAATGATATGTATATATTTTTAATTAAGATTTTAATTTTCATTAATTATAAAAGTTGTAAAAATGAAAGATATTACTAAAATGAAAATTTAACAGTTATAAAAAAGGTATGTAGAAAATTTGTATTTTAATTAATATTCTGATTTTAATTAATTAACTGCCAATCGTTATAGTAATTCATATAAGTATCTATATGATTAATCAACTTGTTTCTTAGGAAAATTAATGAATTCTCATATGATTCAGCAATTCTAAATGATCGATAGGTAATAACTAGACCAAAGGAAACAACGTATTTTTCGAAGCGAGATATATCTTTAAGGGTTCCATACATAAACGACATTATAGCGGTATTGTTTAGATAGTGGGTGATGCAATTAATATATTCCAAGTCACCAAAATACCTGGTTTCTATCAAAATAGGTTATCTTTGATGTCTACTACATTGTACACTAATATATACATGCATGAACTCACGCGTGTGGGAGATTAAAAGAATATTCGTAGAAATAAAATCGATAATTGATAATATATAAATTTTCTCACTTTTAATTTCCTACATACCCACAAAAATAGGCATCTTCTAATGTTGTTGGTAAAAAAAAATACAATAATTACCCAGTATCTAGTTTGGGAATAAAAATTCGATATGTGACAGAATTCAACGTAGAATATTACAAATCTGAATTTATATAATCGTTCAAAGTTTTCCCTGAATTGTTTATTAGAATGTGTGGACGTAAGTCAATCAAGTTGGATAGGTTGTACAGTAGAAAATGTATTATGGAAAATGTGCATATTTTTTTTTCATGTTTCACAAAGTCATTTGGATAATGCATGTAGGAAATATTCGTGTCAGTGCAAACAAATAATGATGACCAGTAAAAAAGAATCAGAGAATGTGGATATATTTAAGCTCGTAAAAATTAAGCTGCATAGACAGTGTCGGAGGGAGTTTCAAATTTACCTATACGACTTAGCATCACACAAATTAGAGATACGTTTGTAGTAGATGGAACTGTTAAGAGTGTTCACATGAAACGTTCCAGAAGACAAAGAATGGTTATAAAAGTTTATTGCCAGAGTTCAAGAAAGTTTGTGCAGCAAACGAGTCATGAGATAGGAATTTCAAAATTAAGCGCTTGTCGCATTTTGAAGCGCTGTCCCTGAAACGGTTATATTCCAAGAATTGTCTATGCCACCCGTGAAGATGATCCGGACTGGAGAGTAAGTAGTTTTAAGTGTGGTACTTAGCTAAATGTGTAGAAGATGTACACTTTCCAACAAAGCTTGATTGGAGTGATGAGGCTACATTTAAATGAAATGGTTTAATTAAATGCCTCAATTGCACCTACTGGAGACCTGAGAATCCGCATATTACAGAGTAAAAGCATATTAATTTACTATGGCGCGACTTATCGTCGAAAGGATAAATTGGATCATTCACTTTTGAAGGTATTTGTTGCCACAGTCTGTCATGCCAAGCATTCAAAATTACTTTGAAGATGTAGAGTATTATTTCCAGTAAGATTGGGTATCCCATCCCCACACTACCTTAGCAATGTAGGGCCTACCTTGATGAGATTTTGCCAAATTGATAGATCGGTAGAAAAGGTTCATAGAGTTCCCCCTACGTTTATCGTACTTCACAACAGTAAATATTTTTATGAGGATACTTAAAAGATAGACTCTATCGTACAAAATCAACAAAAGTTGGCGAATTGAGGTTATCCTTTGAACGAGAACGGGCACAAATACCGAACGAAACGTTTCTTGATGTTTGCGACTCTATTACTAGGCGTTATCAGTAGTACCTGGACCGGAACGCTCATCAATCTGAAAACAGGCATTCATAAATGAAAGTCAAATTCTCTCTGTAGACTCTACTAAATTTTGAAAATGAAATGTATTTTAATAAACACTGACTTCTAAATCATTCAAATCATTCAATGTATGTATACACTTTGGGGGAAAATTTATATATATATTAAAAACAGTCTCATTTACTCGATTAGACAGAACTGCCTCACTTGATTTTCAAACAATACCTGGGGTTTACTAACGCATACAGAGATAAATACACAACGAACGTATCTCCAGCTAACGCATTTATATACCTATATATGTATGTAAACACACACACACACACACACACACACACACACACACACACACACACATATATATATATATATATATAGACATATAAACGCACGAATGAATATTTAAGTATTTATGTGTGTGTGCGTGCGTGAACAAGTCACCCATTTCTCAGCAAAATACGCTTCATATTATATGCCTGAAAATAATGTTAGTCTTTATAGGTCGAAAGGTGAAATCTTTTTAAGTGAAGGATGTTAAGTGCTAAGAGGTATAAATAAAAAAAATGACCCAAGGAAAAACTTTCTTTTTCACTTGCATTAACGTTGTAGGAGAGACCTATTGACCAAGTGAAGCTTTGTTTACTATTTAGTATTTTTATAATCTATCTTCGTTTTAAATTGAATTGCTATGACAGGTTTGCTTGTAAAAGTGAGTGAAAAATGGAAAACGAGTTAAGGGATAGATGTAAGTACTGATTTCGTCGCACGTATATGATGGTGAAAAGAGAAAAAGAGAACCACAAGCAATCAAATACAGTCAAAGAAAGAAAGGAAGTATGAGAGAGTTTGGATAAGGTGAGATAAGGTGAGATTTTGTATAGAGACAGGAACAGAAGGAGCAAGCTATAAGATGCTTTGAAAGAAAGGCGACAAGTAGATGTACCAGCGATTATTGAGAGCGCGCGCGTAAGAGAGAGAGAGAGAGAGAGAGAGAGAGAGAGGTAGAACATGAAGTAAAGATCAACAGAAACAGGGGAACAAGTTGTGGTAAATAAAAGGGAAACAGTGTAAAAGGAAAGAAAAAAATGAATAAAAAGAGCAAATAGAAAAAGAATTTGTGTATATAGGCACAGGCATAGTTGTGTGGTTAAGAAATTCGCTTTACAACCACATGGTTTCAGGTTCAGTTCCACTAATTTTCTGGGCAGTTTTTCCTACTTAATGTAGTATGCATATATTATCTAACATTTTTAAAAGCATATTATTGAATATGCCCTTTCATAAATTAAGGGTGAGGAAAAGTTGTTTACTATTTCTAGCAAGTCGAATGACTACACAAACATTTTCCTGTGTGGGTTCAGAAGTGAATATGATTGTTATTGTATAGCCCTAGATTGAAACTTAGAATACACACATTGCCATAGCTAAATGTATCAAATTTATCTCCTGGAAATTATCTTTTAAGAAACAATGCACCGAGAAAGAGCTTCAATATACAATATATATATTACAGATCTTATATATACTTGGACAAATTGAGAAAGAAAAAGAATAGGTAATTTATAGGTAGTTTTTTTTTTTGTGATGGATATTTTTGGTGAAACGAATCGGTCATTCAGAGCAAACCGACCTGCACCTGTGTTAGATACAATAATTCTTAGACACGTTCAAAATTAAGAATACTTTGTATCAATTTTTCTTTCAAACTGAAAATCTAAATTGCCTTTATGATTGTTCACTATTAAGAAAAACGTATTCTTTATTTCAGCGGGTATCATTAAAACTGGTACTGGGGTCATGAACTTTAAATTTATATTTAGCACAAATTATTAAGTACCACGTATAACTGTTTCATTTTCCATCAAAATAATTCTGCTTTTTATATTTTTGCTGGAACTTGTCAAGCACGTACTACTATAAACTGTATGATCAGCTAGAGACTCAGCAAATAATTAAACATGAAACTCTTCACTCATTTAATTTACTAAACATTTCCAAAAGATGAAACGAAAAAAAAAAGATGATTGAAATTAATAAATAGTAAATAACTTGAATCGAGTTACCTGATTTCTTTCTCTTTGTTCTCAATATTTGTTTTTTATTGAAACATTTATAATAAAGACGAAAGCAAATAAATTATTGAAAGAACATTGTAACATTTGCAAGAAATATATTAAACAATTAAAATATGAATGTAATAAGTGGAATATTATTGAAATATGAAAGGGAAACCAAAACATTAGGGAAATAAATAATGAAATATGTTTAAGGAAACAGGGAAAAATCATTAAAATAGCATTGAAAGACTCTACGATATGCAAATCGTTTCTATCCCCCAGATATCAGGGGATGCTCTCCATTGCTGACGACATACCCAAGTATAGAAACGATTTGCATATTGTGGAGTGATAAACTGTATAAATAAATACGAAAGCATTGTATAGAACGATGCATATATATTTACATATGCATACAAAAGTGCATACGTACAAGCATGTATGTGCATGTGTGTGCATGTACGTGTGTATAAGTATGTGTATGTATATGTGTGTGTGTATATATATATATGTGTGTGTGTGTGTGTCTTTATATATGTATGTATGTATATGTGTGTGTGTGCGCTTGTGTCTCTGTGTTGCGTGTGTTCTATGTGTAAGTATTAAGTTGTACCCAGATATGTATTTACATTAGGTTTTCAGAGTCAATTAAGAAATGAGAATAGAGCAGCACCGCGAGCAAAAGCAAACTATTTAGCCTTCGTTTAGTAAACTGAAACTATTTACACAACCAATGTCCATCTCAAATAGTTTGCGGTGTTCATTGTTGCACGAACGTCATGTTGATTTTGAAGAATGTGGAAGGCTTCCTGCTAGCTTCGGGCATGCGTGATAAGGCTGGCCGTTGATTCATTGGAGCAGTGGTTCTCAACCACGGTCCATATGACCCTCGGGGGGTCCATATAAGACTTTGCTGTTAAAATTTATGTGCAATAAATTGGTTATACTTCTACAATACACAAAATATTTTGCTAATTTTTTAAAATACAATTAGTGTTTGATTACTATTTGATTAATATTTAATTACAAAAATACGACAGGATTTTTTAAATATCGAATGACTCTGAAGATCCACCTGAGTGAAATAAGAATCGAGGGTGTCCATAGGCCGAAAATGGTTGAGAACCAATGCGATTGAGTAAAGAGCTGAACCCAAGGAGAACGGTGGAGTACAACGGCGACGGTTATTCAAAACGGGAGTTCATGGTGAGTTGAATTGCCGTGAGGAGTGGAAAGACTTGCACTTCGGGATCTTGCCCTTTAGTGGAGAGTAGAAAACACAAAGTAGCTATTTCGACGATCAGTGTGATGTGAATTCTTCGTTGAAGGACAAGAGCCCAAAACATTAGACATTTCACAAGTCGCTGTAAATCAATTTACTGATATCATTTGAAAGTGTGAATTTGTTAAGACTTCCAACAAATTATTTGACAGTTCTATGTCCCCACACGCCGTCTCATTTGTATTGATAGAATATTCCTCGAATCGTTGTTGGCACTCCGTCGCTTACGACGTCGAGGGTTCCAGTTGATCCGATCAACGGAACAGCCTGTTCGTGAAATTAACGTGCAAGTGGCTGAGCACTCCACGGACACGTGTACCCTTAACGTAGTTCTTGGGGATATTCAGCCTGACACAGTGTGACAAGGCTGACCCTTTGAATTACAGGCACAACAGAAACTGGAAGTAAGAGTGAGAGAAAGTTGTGGTGAAAGAGTACAGCAGGGTTCGCCACCATCCCCTGCCGGAGCCTCGTGGAGCTTTAGGTGTTTTCGCTCAATAAACACTCACAACGCCCGGTCTGGGAATCGAAACCGCAAACCTATGACCGCGAGTCCGCTGCCCTAACCACTGGGCCATTGCGCTTTCCACTCCTCGAATCGTACCAGTGCGAATATCCACAGTTCTCTTCCAGGTTGGACGATCAAAGTTTCTCTTATGTGTGCGCGCGCGTGTGTGTATATACTTAAGCCCATTCATACATACAAATATTTATACTTGTAGTTACATAAGTGACTCAAGGGCTGAGAGAATCGTGTATGAAATTTTTCCCTGAAGACGCTGTGCACATACAAGTGAAACAGTGAGTAGCTAGAGATTGATATCATTAACCTCTACACTATTTCCCGACAGTTAACACTAAACGTATGTATGTCATTATTCAGTTTATTTCAAGATTTCTTGCCAATAGAGAAAGAACCGGTTTCTAACCTAGATCCAAGGCTCCTTCATTGGAATATCAACAATAGGGTATTTTTGTTTGTGTGTATGTATGTATATATGTATGTATGTATGTATGAAAGTACGTATGCATGTATGTTAACAGGAATTTATGTGTGTGTGTGTGTACATATATATATATATAATCAAAATAAGCAACAAGATATCAAGTAGTGATGTAGTACAACCGTTTCAAGCGGTTCCATTTAATTGAATAATGCAATCATTAGATCAATTTCAATGCAATGCCATCTTCAGCTGCACAAATAAATAAATAGAATTTTAACCAGTAGGACACATTAATATAATTTTTCTCAAATATTTTAACAGAGCAAGAAGATGGAAGAAATTCATGCTGTCGGTATTGTAGCTAATGTAGCTAAGAATAGTCTCCTTACTTCGAGCTGTGCGGATAATACCGAACTAATTTGGTGCTTCAACTTAAGTACCTAATTCAACTGAATCTTAATTATATATATATATATACTCCACACACACACGCACGTGCACACACACACACATATATATATTGGGTTTGCAAGAAAGTAATTTCAGTTGTTTAGTGTGAAATAAAAGTCAGTTTCTCGTTCAAAGAATGAACTTTAATCAATTACATATTTTCCATTTTGTTCAATAACCTTTTGCTATCTACATGATTCTTGCGCTCATAGAACTTCTGGTCCTTATTTGCAAAAAACTGAAGCAAGTGCGATTTCAAGCCATCCTCTTTCTCCTCTGTCTCCTCCTCTGTCTCCTCCTCCTCTGTCTCCTCCTCCTCTGTCTCCTCCTCCTCTGTCTCCTCCTCCTCTGTCTCCTCCTCCTCTGTCTCCTCCTCCTCTGTCTCCTCCTCCTCTGTCTCCTCCTCCTCTGTCTCCTCCTCCTCTGTCTCCTCCTCATCAGTCTCCTCCTTCTCTGTCTCCTCCTCCTTTGTCTCCTCCTCTGTCTCCTCCTTCTCTGGCTCCTCCCCCTCTTCCTCCTCTCTGCCTCTCGTTCCTTCTCAATCCGTATATATATATATATATATCTACTCACACACATTTACAAATACATATACATACATACATGCACACACACACACACGCACACGCACACGTGTATATACAAACATACCCTCTGGTACACAGATACACGCATGTACAGCATGGCTGAATGGTTAAGAAACTCTCTTCACTAACACGTGGGTCTCTGCTCCGATCCCAGTTGATGACATCTAAGGTTAGCGTCTTTGTTCTCAGATCGACCCATACCTTGTGTAAGAAACTGCACGGAGAGGCTTCGTCGGATGGACAACCTGTGATTTAATGGAAATGCTTTGCCACACACTGTGTTACGCCAACTGTCACTGAGAATTACGTTAGATGTACACTTCTCGGTGGAACGATCTTTATTTTTGGATGTAAAATGAAATGTATGTATATATAAATGGCAGTTTACATGGTTTTATATGTATAAATGCTATATATTTACATATGTTGGTGCGAGCGTGTGAGTATGTGCAAGTGATGTTTCCCGTGATGTTTACCAACTTTTCCATCCAACCTGCTGTGTGGTGTGGATATCAGTGAACATACCTTCCACTTCCTGTTATGTAAGGGCTGATAGGGCGATGTCGTCTGGTGGGTGAGAGCTTCTGCTCTCCCATTTGATTTTCCTTATAAAAAACGTGCGTGTGTGTGCGTGCATGCATGTTTCTTTCGTTATCCTTTCATTCCAGTGTTAGCGTCACTACTGACCGAAGAGCTCAACCGACCTCTGTCTCTGACCAGTCTTGCTCGCGAGACCCATATAGTGCTGCGAGCTCATTACATCATCTTGATTTTAGTCTTGCTCTTAAACTGCTCCATCCTCTCTATCGCTGGTATCGTTCATCGGTTATTCTTAAATCGTGTGATGTAACCGATCCATCTGTGTTTCTTTCCTGATGACAATAATGTTGCCATCAATTCCTGTCTACTGTCGGATCCAGACGATCCTTTTCCGATCTTACTGTTTAGCATGATGTACTATGCGATAGCGAATGTGTCGATTACGGTAATGTTTAATGCCCACGTTTCTCTGACTTTTCACTGGTAAAATGTACTCTGCGATGACCTTAAGCGTGATCCTCAGACTAATCTAGGTGTTTCCCGTGATGTTTACCAACTTTTTCATCCAACTTGCTGGGTGGTGTGGATATCGGTGAACATAACTTCAAGTTCCTGTTATGTAAGGGCTGATAGGGCGATGTCGTCTGGTGGGTGAGAGCTTCTGCTCTCCCATTTGATTTTCCTTATAAAAACATGTAGGTAGGAAGTAGACAGCTTTACTGAAATATTTTCTTTTGGTTTCGGTGCACTCTTCCAGCATGGTCGAGTCGTTGTCCTGCTGAAGCAGCTTCAGTATCACTAGTGCACCATTGTAGAGATCATGCAGTGAGCTGTACGCTGGATAGATTTTCAGATTTCCTATCGCCAAGATGAACAGTGTGAATGCGTTGTCTAAGAAAGCAAAACAGAGTGGGATCTTCTACTCGTTTGCTTTTCCCTAGAGCTAACAAACAACTGCCCCCTCAGTTGATGTTGTTTTAGGATACGAATCTTTCCCTAAAGAAGAACCCAAGAAAATATTTTGAACATGATCCGCAGAAGGCTGATCGACCGTTAGT
>NC_142929.1:98803454-98823454 GCF_046866305.1 Octopus bimaculoides
AAAAAACATATATATATATATATATATATATATATATAAAGAAATAATAGTTGAGGTCGTTTGGCATACTAACATAAACGTATTTTGGGATGCAATAATTTCTGTTTAGATCTATCGTAATAATCTAGTATTTTAGACATATGTTATTGCAAAAAATATAGAAATTTAAAGATCCTCACCAAAAGCAATTTGATTTTAATCTTTAGAAATAACTTTGAAAGTTTACTATAATGGCCGACAACGTATTGTGAAAATAATGAATACTATTGCTTATTCAGAGATAAAGTAGAACCTGCTCCACAAATATGCATACAGTGACGCCCATCTTTCAATGGATGTATAAAATAGTTTTAACACCCTATTATCTAAGAAACCACTGCACTGTGGATTCACTTTTCCCTATTGTCATAACAAACGGCAAACACTTGCAAAATATTGATACAATTCAAAATATACTGATTCTAATGATCCAACAGAGATTCCCGTAGCAAAAATATCTTTGAGGATCAACTTTGATGTGTTTTTTTTTTCTACTATTTACTCCAGCCTTTTATGCCTATGAAGAAGAGGCCACCGACAGCTTTTCTTCCCTGTTCTGGATTCTGAGCTGTTTTCTCTTCTCTTAGGTCTTGGTGGTTTTAAAGTGTCATAGTTGTTTCTGTAATGATGTTTTTTAGAGATTGAAATGTGTTTGTTTGGAAATTTCAGTGACACCTCATTATCTTTTTGCCAACCTTTCATCCAGTTTTTTGAAAAAACAAAGCTTTTCTTCAGTTGATGTGTCTGGGTGTTGGCAAATCCACTCCTCATAAAATTTCTCAGCCTGTAATAGGAAAAGAGATTGTGGTAATTTCACATGCAGCGATGTTCTAACACCCACAAACCATTCAAACAAGACGTCTCTCACGCCTGTTGCTTTTGTTTTACGACCTCCTCCAGCAACTCTGTAACGTTTCTTTGGATTTTTTTCAATGCTGTCAAGTTCGCCTTTCAGATATTTTTCATAGCAGCATTTAGCTACTTTGACATCAGAATCAAATAGTCGATCAGAGTTTTTAACACCGGCCAAATTCGAATAAAACAAGCGAAATGCTTTGGCAAGATATCCCTGTTCCGGAGTGTCTGGGACATGGCATTTTCTTTTAACATCCCAATGAGTTTTCACTTTCATTCGCTCTAACTCAGAATCATATTCCCATTTGCATTTGTTCCTCCATATTTTGTCTTCCGTGCGTTATGAAAACAAATAGAACACTCCAGGTTTTCTTTCCATCTCTGTCATCTGTGTTTTTTTGTTTTTTTTTTTGTCATGCTGATTCACAATCTGTGTCAGTCAAAATAATAATGAATTCCCCAGAGTTTGTTGTTTTGTACAAGTAACGAAAGTCACTTTAATCGACTTTCCCCTTCCCTTTAAATTGCTAGCCTTGTGCCTAAGCATCGGGCAACGTGCCTTGCAGCATAGAGTTACAGCCCATTACGTTCTGAGTTCAATCCCGCTGAGGTTAGCTTTACCTTTCATCCTACGGGATCGATCATATAAAGCTCCAGTAATGTGCTGAGCCGCTTTAATCCACTTGTCTCTCACCACAAATTGTTGGCCTTGTGCCTAAATGAGAAATCACTATTTAAAATTTTCTAGGCTGTCACCCTTGATTTAAAAAAAAAACCCAGAATTAGTTATTTAGTTTATATATCCTATTTATTTTATAACATATGGTATTACTTGTAATGTTCTTTCTTTTGTCATATATAATGTTTTTAACTTAAAATTATTATTTGATTCTCCAGCTGTTGTATCAATATGAATAGCTTACAGTGAAATTTCACCGGAGATAGATTAGCAAAATTTAGTAAGGGAGGAGGTGGAATAAAAGCGGTGTGGGGGTGAATCTTAAAAACCAATAAGCGGAAGAGTGGAATAAAAACAGAGGAGTGGAAAAAAATCTGAAAAATTAATAAGCGGTGGGGCCGATTATTCAAGACCCCAGAGTAATTGCCCTCAGGTAACGGACATATATGTCACTTTAGAGAAGGAATGTGTGGGATGACCTTTAATGTATGTGTGAATATATCATATGCACATACGAGGTCTGATCAATAAGTATCCGGATTGTTACCATAGTAACAAAGCTAAAGCACGCAAAGTAAAACCACTCGACACAGAATGATCTTTGACTCTGCTGTGCATGCGCACTAAGTTTTAACGTTCTAGCTCACTTCCGCTCTTTACAGCAGTGCTTGGAAAGAACGTGTGTAGTATGTGATCGTCGCATTGACCATGACAAGGAAAGTTGCTCAGAGGCCTATGCAAAGTTGCAGAAAGTGTATGGAGAAGAGTGTTATGAGTCGCACACAAGTGTACGAGTGATTCATACGTTTCCAGATGGTCGAAAATATGTCGATACTGATGAACGTTCTGGGAGACCCGCAATCAGCAGAACTGAGAAAAATATTGCTGATGTGCGTGCAGCTGTGAGGGGAAACCGTCGAATCACCAACCGGGAGTAATCAGAGGATGTGCAGATTAGTTACGGTTCAGTTCAGTACATTATCACTGAAGTTTTTGGTATGAGACGTGTCTCTGCCAAGCTTGTGCCAAAACTTCTTTCAGCTGACCAAAAAGACATTCGGGTTTTAGTTGCACACGATCTCCTTTATTGTGTCGAGAACGATGAAAACTTTTTGAAAACTTTGCGTAAGCCTCTGAGCAGGTATCGCCAAGCTTTTGGCAAAATTTGATGCAGATTCTCTGCTCAACTTTCTCTGTCATGCTCAATGCGACGATCACACGCTACACACGTCCCTTCTAAACACTGCTACAAACATAAAGTGAGCTAGAACGTTAAAACTTTATGCACATGCACAACAGAGTTCAAGGTCAATCTGCGTTAAGTGGCTTTACTCTGCGTGGTTTAGTTTCGTTACTATAGCAACAGTCTGGATACTTATTAATCAAATCACGTGCGTAATTGCATAGAAAACGCAAAGAGAGAATCGCTCGAATGCTTTACAAATCTTCAGTGTACCACCAATGATTAGGATTTGAGGAGTGTGAGTCAGTTTACTTTGAACCCCTCGCCTGCAACATTTCCAAGTTTTTATCCAAATCTATTGTTACACAGTACACTGCATCTAACGCGTGCTAATAAGTACCGATGAGAATATTTACCAGAGCACAAGATCTATAAGTTCCGTATTTTTGTTCTTTATTCTCTTTAGAAAAAACGTTCATGGCCGCTGGAAGGCTAACTTGTACAAAGAAAAAAAAAAAAGGAAACCGCCCTAGATAGTCCGAGTTCATCTTGTAAAAAAAACAGACACAGACAGGCATAACATACAGTCCCTCAAAAGGCCCCGTAAAAATAAAGCGCATATTGTAACGTACACAAAAAGTAAGGCAATTGAGCGAAAAATCACCAAGTTCAAATCGGTGATTAGAGTGAAATTGCCGGCTGAGGAATATACAGAAAACAATGAATGTATATTAATAGACAAGGAAAGATATGCAAAATTAAAGAAATGGTTCGGAACGAAACGAAGAGGAGAATAAGAAAGAAAAGATAAAATATGGAAAACCAAATGAAAAATCAAGTGAAATGCGAACGCACGAACCGTCGCCTTCAACTAGCAAAGAAGAAGGAGTACGAAAGAAGGAAGGAAACGAAAGAGACAGCCAATTAGAGACAGAGAAAATTATGACGGACGAAGAGAGTGGTAAAGGATATCAGAGAACGATACCTACAGGGAGAAACTTAAGAAGCCTCATAGTATATGAAAAAAGCGACGAAACTGAAAAGAGAGTAACAAAAATGAAAAATATTATCAGAGTGAAAATGGCAAACCATGAAGGTGAGAAGAGTGTGCTGTTGGAGAGAGAAAGAGGGGAGTGGTCAGTAGAACTATTTGGGGAAAAAAAGAGTAGAAATAACATCATTTCAGTATAGATACCTATTTCGTTATTGCCCACAAGGGGCTAAACATAGAGGGAACAAACAAGAACAGACGAACGGATTAAGTCGATTACATCGACCCCAGTGCGTAACTGGTACTTAATTTATCGACCCCGAAAGGATGAAAGGCAAAGTCGACCTCGGCGGAATTTGAACTCAGAACGTAACGGCAGACGAAATACCGCTAAGCATTTCGCCCGGCGTGCTGACGAGCTGCCGGCTGTTGTATTTTTTGACGATATAAAGCAGCATTTGTTGTAATTTTGTATTAAGGAAAAGATACAAGACCGTAAAGTAAAACTAATTTAAAAAACAGTAAAATGGAACTACCTATTTTGCAGGGTAGAAAAGCCATTTCATTCTCACATTAATTATGTTCATAATTCATCCGATATGTGTCTTCATCTACCCCAATGTATTGCTTTGTCTGTCCTTGTGCGCCCCCCCCCCCCACCTATGTTATGGCCGTAGTGTCAAAATAAAGAAATGGGTGTTAGTTCGACGTGTGTTGGTATCTACTTTCGAGTGGTACGGAGTGCGTTCTGTGTTAACATATATTAATCTGCGATAGGTTATTTTTAGATAACCACAACCAACTATTTATTTGTGTAATACTGTTTTATACCAGGCGTGTATACTCATATCATAACAAAGTCATCTTCCATATTTTTACTTACAGATTGCATTTGCAAAGTGCAAGTCAGCTGGTCGCTATTTTTTTTTTTTTTTTGCCTGAAGAGTTAATCTTTTCGGGATTGCTGCGTGGACATTTTCTAACATAAACAAGTGAATGGTATGGGAGATTGTCAGGAAGTGAGTACTTTTAGAGAAGATCACTTCCAGCCCTTAGATTGTTTCCGTTTCGAAGAGTTGATTAATGTATTTATATTTGCTGCTAGTTTATTCCAAATTCTACTTAAGGGGTGGCACAACACAGTACTTAAACACTGGACTAATCTTAAACCTTTTCCCTCTCTTTTCTTCTGAGCTTGATTGAACCTTTAATTGTTCGCTATTTCGATTGGTACATGCAGGTATTAATATCTGCGGAGAAGATTTCCTGAACAAACCAGTCGAGTAATGCTACCAGTAGCAGTACTCCAAACTTATTTTACGTTTTTCTATCAAAAAATTAAATCTGAGGAAGCTAGTGACATTCTGCTAGAGTTATATAATACAAATAATTTAAACAGTGATATAAGTTCAATGCCAGAAGAAGAAAAATTTAACGTTTCGGATGCTTGTTTTAGAGAGAGAGGAAGAAAAATAAACGCTTTACCAACTGTTGCAAATTTGTGGATGAAAAAGTAATTGAGATTGAGGAGTAAGTGGAGAGGGCAGAGGTAAAAATCTATTATACAATTGTGTGAGTAGTGTGGGAGATGAACGATAAGGGAGGAAGTAAAATATAATCAGAACTATAGTCAAGTGATTGTCAGTTAAATGCTGACAAACAAATGAGAGGAAGCTGGAGAAGGTAAGAAGGTAAAGAAGAGAAGATAACACAGTTGCATACATACTCGAACATAGTATATAGGGTAGAGGAAATTGGCTGCCAAGAGTGACCAGAGTAATATATTTGCTGTACCAATCCTAGTACAGATATTTAGAATATTAAAATCCGAATGATCTTGACGTCAGTTAGAAGCTTCCGCAGAAATATTAATATCAAAATGTATCTAATTTTTACAAAGCGTTTCAAATGTCGCCATATAGCTATTGATGAACTTCACGCTCTTTGACACTTCGTCACGATAAAATCAGTCAGAACAGAAGTCATTTGGTGGAAAGCAAGGGATTGCTCATCGACAGCTCAGCCATATAAATTTCTACCGCATATTACCAAATTCCAGAACTAATAACTGTTGTTCCATACTATTAAGGAACTAATCTTTTCCTCTGGGCATCTTTCTAGTGCAACTAGCCTAATTATTAATTCACCTCGTGCCTTCATAATCTATTTAATCCCTAAGCTGCACAAACTAGTCCATCATCTCTACCTGTAGTTATCCCACTGAACTACTCTCCAGCTAAACATGATAAACTTATCTTCACATATCAAGACTATCATCCTTGCCCTCAATCTTATCAACTCTTTCTTCTTCTTTCATCCTTATAATTCCTATTGACCGTGAAAGTAAAATCCTTGTATAACGTAATTTCCAAAACAATGAACTCTTAATTCTTAAACGTTTGGTTCCCACTTTTCACTTTGAATCTTATATTATCCCCCCAACTCCACTCGACTGAACTCGTTCTTTCCCTCGTCTGTATCTCCTTCAACCAGCTCTACGTACAAATTGCTACGCGGGGTAGGTTAGCCTCTAGATCGGCCAAACTTTACGTAGGCCATATTGAAGCGACGATGTTGCCTAGTTCTCCGATCCTTCCCCTGAGATCTACAATCGTTACAATGGCATCTGCATCAGCATAACTGCATTTTCT
The DNA here is from genome assembly GCF_046866305.1 of Octopus bimaculoides. Classification (NCBI taxonomy): domain Eukaryota; kingdom Metazoa; phylum Mollusca; class Cephalopoda; order Octopoda; family Octopodidae; genus Octopus; species Octopus bimaculoides. The sequence continues at coordinate 98,809,853 of NC_142929.1, forward strand.
AGAGAACCTCTGGTTTTGCCAACAGATTCCGGCCATCTTTGGGATTCACCTCAATCATTTGACTGCAGCCATGCTAGAGCACCGCCTTAAAGGGTTTTAGTCGAAGAAATCGACCTCAGAACTTATCCTGTATAAGCCTAGTACTTATCTTATACGTTACTTTTACCGAACCGCTAAGTTACGGGGACATAAACACACCAGCATCAGTTGTCAACCGATAGTGGGGGAGAGGGGACAAACACAGTCACGCACAAATACATACATACATACATACATACATACATACATGCATACATCCATACATAAATACATACATAGATACATACATATATATATGACGCGCTTCTTTCAGTTTCGTTTACCAAATCCACTCACAAGGCTTTGGCTGGCCCGAGGCTATAGTAGAAGACATTTGCCCAAGGTGCCCACGCAGTGGGACTGAACCCGGAAGCATGTAGTTGGGAAACAAGCGTCTTACCACACAGCCACGCCTATGCCTATCTATACGCCTATACGTCTTAAAATTATTTCTCTCTTTACTAAGGAGATGCTGACTCCCCTGCATCCATTTGCCTCCTTCCTTCCTTCCCACTCACACTAAACTGCTACACCATACTTGCTGTTTAACCTATTAATATTTTAATGTCTTGGATAATATTTTTTTGGCAACACGTGTTTTGTTCATTGCACCTTTGTACGAGAATTTTCAAACGTGCACTATGCAAATTAGCTTTGGAATTGTGGCTAAGTTCTGGCTTGTGTTTGATTTAAAGGCTCGTAACAATTTACATTATTAATTTCTGCAAAAAAAAAAAATTAATGCGATTTTCGTAATTAGCATGCAAAACTACATCAGTGTAGAAAATTTGAACAAAATTGGACTACAAACGAACGAAAAAGCGAATGTGTGCATGTATGTGTGTATGTGTGTGTGTATACACGCACATACACACACACACACACACACATATACGTACTGATATAATATACATGTCCGTACATACACAAATGTACAGACGTATATATGCATATATATATATATAAATTATATATATATAGATATAGATACATATATATACATATATATATGTAAGTATATAAATATATACACAAACATACGTACATACATACATGCATATATACATACACACACATATATATATATATATATATATATATATATATATATATATATATATATATATAAGTGTGTGTGTGTGTGTGTGTGTATCATATATATATAAGTGTGTGTGTGTATACGAAGCCATACAACATTTTCCGGTCAATGATCATAAACCACTCAATTACAAAACAGATATTTAAATACAATAATTGACACTTAGTTACTTTCGGGCCACTGGGTGCTTGTGAATGCCCATATGTGTGTGCGTGTGTGAGTGTGTGCGTGTGTATGAGCTTGTGTGTGTGTGTGTGCGTGTGTGTGAGCGTGTGTGTGTGTGTGTGTGTGTGTGTGAGCGCGCGTGCGTGCGTGTACGCCTGTGTCCGTATGTTTCTGTGCGCGTGTGTGCATATGTGTGTATGTGTATACTTCGTTATTTTTCTTTTACTTTTTTCATTCAATGGACTGCGGTTATGCTGTGACACCGCCTTGAAGGGCTTTACACTGTTATACATTTGTGTGCATGTGTGTACGTGCGCGTGTACATAGGTATGTGTGACTAATATATTTCTATCTGTATTGTATAAATACCAATTATCATATCGTGTATGCCTTTTCTGTCACAGTTTCCCTTGTATGAGGGTCGCTATTATATTTCCTGGGAGAAAAAATGCTTAGTTTTAATGATTATAATTGCTACTGAGAAAGTGAACTGCAGGCGACCTAAATATCTTTGTTATATTTCAGAGTACTGGTGGGGTGATTATTTATCCAATATGTACCCACTAATTAATCGATAGGAGCTAGTTAAATAGCATCTTTATAACTTATGTAGATCAATAACTAATCAAGCTCACTAAATATAACCCAAGCTCAACAGAAGAGCGTAAAAAATAGAATCGATGAATATTTTTACAAATTGTTCTTCCTTTTTGAAATTGGCCTGAGATGATGATAGTTATTCATTATAATGATAAATATCTTCCTTTTGTATCCAATTTATCATCATTTTGAATGAAACTGTTCTTTAACGAACACTCAGTAAATATACATTATAAAACACCTTAAGAAAATCATCGTCTGCTATCCAACAGTGTAAACTCTCGCCTGAAAATGATTAATTTTAGAAAAAATCAATATCAATAAGTAGCTATATAGATATTTCATTGTTTACTGGAACAGAACCTTTATTTAATATTCTGACACTCAACTTCTTTGTTGGAGTTCAAACTATTTTAAGCACTCTGTTTTAGTCTGTCCTACAAAGTTCAAGAATAAAATACTTAATATGGAAATAGACAGCTGTTACAAATATGATATCCACCAACTATTCAGTAATATTAATCATTCTTGATTTCATTGATTGTTAACAAAACCTTACAGGAAGATCTATTGGAACTATGTAACGTTCGCGTTTTTCCTAAAAGCATAAGGTGTATAAATGAAATGAAATGAAATGCTTTCAACTCGAAATGAAATTCTTGTTGTGTTCTATTCTGTCAGAAGAATTTTTTTTACTCCCCCGCTGCTCACCATTGTGCTAATAATAGCAAGAATGTCTTTCTTAAGTCCCTATTTCTTTCTTGCCTTAACAAGAAATATGCCTTTTGTGAAGTGAGTACAAAATGAGATGTGATTTATTAATATACAACTAATCAGGCATGGCTGTCTTGTTGGGAAGTTCGCTTGGCAACCACACGATTCCTGGTTCAATTCCAATGCATAGAACTTTAGGCAAATGATTTTCAAATGAAATTTGCTTGACAGTGACTTTTGGAAGTTTATCGCATTTCTGTATTATAATGGAGAAAGCTGCTTATTAATTAGGTATATAATAGTAACTAAAAGAAAAAAGCAATTATTAAAGGCTTGACCGTCTGGAAATTTTTTTATAAAGTCATGTTCCAAGAAATTTCCTATAATTTCGATTTCCGAAGTTTATTGAATTTTTGAACTCCAATTTTTTTCACAAATTTAAGTATTCGTTGCATTCACTGTGGAATATTCCGTTTTCACTTGCAAAGTCTCTCATTCTCTATTTCAGTGTTTTCATTTCAAGTTTTAATTCGCTATTTCCAAAACTAACAGTTTATTCTATACACGTAGTATAAAAATATTATTCATTGAATGAAATCTTTTTATATACCGTTATATTTTTTTGTAAAAAAAAAATAAAGAAGTGATTTTGTTGTTAGGGCTGTTTGGAACGCTATAAGCGTCACAATAATAAGTGTCCGGACCGATTTAGGCCATTTTCTTTTTAACCTAAAAACCATGGGAGGAGCCTTTCGGTAAAAGAAAAGAAATTGTAAATAGTTGCAGAGGAAAGGGTGAACAATTCAAGGGAGGTTGGCTTTTGCTTCTAGCACAACCCAAGTTACCCTCCATTTTCACTTGCACATGTATTGATGTTTTTTCAATATTTTTCTCCCATTAAACACATTCTATGGAAAGATGATGCCGAAGTACGCATGGTCCATTTGTGGAATATAAGCAACAACAAAAAAATTCTAATCTAATTTTTTACCCCCACCTCAATCAAGCGAAGCTCTGTGTGTGTGTGTAACAAAAAACATTTTCTAACAGAAAAGTATGCTATTAAAATGAATTATCGTTTACGTAACTCTTTTTAAAAATCACTGGATAAATGCCAGCAATGACCTCAGGCTCTCCAATATTTTAAATTATAAACAGAAACAATCGGCGGCAGGGAGTGGAGTTGCAACAAAATCATAATTTTCAAATTTTATTTTTTATAGCATATAAATGTATCTATGGGGAGAAAAATATTAAAAAAAACATTAATACCTGCAAGAGTGATAAAAAGAAGGAGGAGGGTTGTCTTCAGATATGCTAAAAACAACAGCCAAATCTCTCTTAAATCACTCACTTTTCTCTCTGAAAATATTAACAATTTTTCAAAATTTTTACCGAAAAAGTTTTGAAGTGCAAAAAAATTGGCCAAAATAGGTCCGGAGTGGGGATGATGAGAGAGGTGGGGTGGGTTGTAAAAAATATTCAAAACTTCTTTTCATACAAAGATGCCTCTATTCATTCAGTTTGTTGATTCCTTCAGTTTTACTTCGAAACGGCGGAGGGTAAAGACACTGATGAAACTGCACCAACCATGATGTTAGGATGTATATCCAACAGTGTGCAGTCACTGCAGTTGAAGCACGTGTAGGTCCAGTAAAGATGCTGTAAATAACTGGTAAATAAAATTATGGATGCGAAAAATCTCCGTTCTCCTTATCATTATTAAAACTATTACTTACTCTACGAAAATATGCAGTCCTGAACAGGACACTCGAATTTACACAGCAAGAAAAGTTACCAGAGCCTAGCTCGGATACCACATTGTTGTGGTTAGCTGGCATTTGAAATCGACCTGAGAGGAAACACGGTAACCGCTATGATAATATATCCCTTTAAACTCAGTTTGATATATATATATATATATATATATATATATAATGAAAAAAAACGTGATTTACTCCATCGTTACTCAGCGGTTCACAAACATACACGATGAATATATGTGCGACCTGTCAGACAATATTGCAAATAATTGTAAAAATGGCGTAAGGTGTGAAAGCACTTGAACGATTGGTTCTCATTGGTTAATGGAGAGCAGGTGATTGGATTTATTGCTGATTTACGGATACGATTTCTGTTCTTATACTACTTTATTGAAGAGGAAAGCAACTCTGTCGATTTCTATCGCCCCAAAGGAGACATATTCCTGAAAGTTGCTGAAACTAGCTAATACTAAAGTTTTTTTATGGATTGTGACCATTGGACGGCTGGAAATTTTCCAAGTGGTCCTCCTACATCTAGAAATTAATAGTGTTTTGAAACGCTTGATAACTATTCTAAATATATGTCCCTTAAGAAGGTCACGCTGTCAATCAATCAGTTAGAAATAAGTTAAATCATCTCCAAATTACCGTTCAAAAAACTGAAGCGCAATTTGGATAATGAAATCCAAGATATACTACATCTGAAAAGATGGAAATCGCCATACCGTAACACTTTTTTTTATCATGGAACTACTCGGCTATAGCTGATATAAGACTAAAAGGAAAACAACGAAAAAAACCCTCCCAAAAATGAACAATAAAATTACATGCTATGAAGCATCATTAAATTTGGTTACTTGTTCCCAGTCTATAGGCTATTAAGATTATGTGTCCTCTGTTGTTGTTTGGCGATCCGAATTAAAATGTTTGCGTTGATAGTTACTTGCTACCAGCTAGAGTATTTCATAAGTTAATAAAAATATATTTCATTTGTTGTTTGACAGACTGTGTAATTAGTTATTCGCTTGAGAGTTGCTTGTAAAACTGTAATTAATTGTTAGTCTTAGTTGCTAAACAAATTCATCAGTCACAAAGAAGTTATTTGAGTAGAAGTTCGATTGCTAGCATCGTAATTGTTTTTAAGTTAGATTGATTGGTTGGTAAGAGCGTCTAGTGAGTGTATTTCATTCGATGTTCAAAAGTTGCTTGTATTGATGGACAGAGGTATACTTTTATCTATTGACTGAAACTGTGTCGTAAACAGAAGGTTTCTTCAATCGCCAGCAAAGTTGGTTAAGGAGCGAAAGTTGTTCATTTTGAAATCATTTCTAACCATCACCAACACAAAATTGTTGGAGCAAGAAAGCAAAAAGCCCTTGTATAGTCGATCTATTTTCTAGATGTAGCGACCAAATCCTCTTCAAGTAAATAAAAAAACCCAATCGGCTTAAAAATAGGACAGGGCACATTGGATGATAAAGTCTCACGTAGCCATGAAAATATGGGAATGAGCATAGCCAGAGTGCTTTTGATCATGTTTCCTCGATTAGGCTAAACAACAACAAATACAACAATTGAAGCAAGACATTAATGCTTTCAGTATACATTTCTATCTATACTAACGTCACTTATTGGATTCTTGTTCAAAGTACTAAAATGGCTCCCATTCTATATTTGAAAAATGCTTCTAAAATACAATTGAAACCAATAATGATTTCTTTTCACAAGACGATGTTGGATAGCATGTTCCGAAAGAAATATTGTGACGTCCTTACCTTTTCAGTTGTGACAGGATTACTCAATTGTCTAATATTTAAAAACCAAATATTGACAGAAACACACGCGCTTCTTATGGACAGCGGACATATGAAATTCTTATATTCTTATATTCTTTATGTATGGAATGCTTAAGAGTTTTCAATATTTTTCCTGGGCCAATTCCATATAATACACTTAATAACAATCATATTATAAAACTTGCATTTTTCGTCGAAGGATAAAAATCAACATTAGCTATACAACTTTTTATAAAAGGAGAAATATTGTATTCTCTGTGCATACTGAGATACCACAGACCTTGAGCAAGAAAGAAAAACAAAGCTGTTAGCTTGATAGGCAAACAACCGACACGCTATTAGAATTTATTCATCATCTTTTTTTCTTTTCTTCCGCTAAAATTAACACTAACACAAACTCTGTTACTTCGAATCACAAAGGGGGCATCGAAGCAATCACATCTAGGAAAAACAGCCAGACGTCTTTCCCATAACACAATATACCGTATTAAAGAGAGCACATTAGATGCATTACATCTGAAGAAAAAACAGATAGGGATGGTCACAGTAAGACCATATTCGCTCATAGGACTTCTCAGCCAGAGAAAAGCTGGGAATAAACACCACATTAGTAGCAAAAAACAGATTCTGTTACTTCGAAATTGTTAATTCAATTTCGTCTCATCCATGTTGCCTCCTTCTCAACATAAACTCTATTTCAAACTGGCTTTATTTCCCGGAATACCAAATGCACAGTATCACATGTTTGTCCACGTTTTCTATCGAACAGTTCACCAACAGCAGTTTAAATTGAATATTAATCATATCAACCTTTCCCATCAACTGTCATCGGTCTACCACATTCTAGAAGACCCTGAAAAGTCTATGTACAGTACCTCATCATCCAAAACTTAATAAATAATATGTAGACATCCAAAACGTTACCTCTAAATTGAGCAGTGTATGTGTGTGTATGTCGTTATAAATATAGATACAAATGCATGCATAAACACACACACGCAGACACACACACACATCCACACACACGCATATACACGCATGCATACATAGTACGTACATATAATGCATACATACATACATACATATGCATACGTTTTTCATCATCGATGACTAGAATGAATTAACATTCGCAATTGAGAAAATAAATAATCTCATCGTTTGTATATATTTCGTGCATACACTGCATATCTAAAAATACAATTTTGATACATTATATGCATACATTTTTAGACAGATGCAACAATAGTTTAATACACAAATACGTATCGATACACATACATGAGCGCGCACACACACACACACACACACACACACACACACACATATATATACGTGTTTGCATATGTTTCTATCTTAACACATACATATCTACACACACATATGTATATGTATATATAATATATATGCATAATGCATGTATATATATACTTATATATATATATATATATATATATATATATATATATATATATATGAATGCATACATGCACATGCACACACGCATATCTATCTGTCTGTCTATCTATCTATCTATCTATCTATCTATCTATACATACATACATACATAGAAAGAGAGAGGGAGAGAGGTAGGGAGAGAGAATGAGGTACACAGTGAATAAGAAATAATGGCTAACTAAATTTATGTATGTTTACTAAAACATCGGGATACATACCGGAATTCAAAAATAGGTACTCACATAAATAAGCACATATGTGTATAAGTTTAGACATATGTATGCACACACTCACGCACACGCACACGCACACAACACACAGACACACAGACACACATACACACACACGTACGGACACGGACACACATATATATTATGTATACACATATGTGCATGTATGCATGTATATACATGTACCTACACATGTATATATGTGTATGTATGTATGTAGGCATACAAATATATATATATATATATGCATATATGCATATATATATATATATATATATATATATATATATATATATATATATATATATATATATGTATATATATATATATGTATATATATATATATATATGTATATATATATGTATATATATATATATATATATATATGTATATATATATATATGTATATATATATATATGTATATATATATATATATATATATATATATATATATATATATATATATATATATATATATATATATATACCTTTTATCTCACCCCTACCTACACGCACACATACCCACACACTTTACATATATACCGCCCACATACATGACAAACATACATACGCGCCCTCACACACACATAGCCGAACGCACATATATACACACACACACCAATATATACGCGCACACCTACATACACAGCCGCATACACATGCACACACATACGCACAGGAGTGCACACACAAAATAACACACATACCTGGCACACATACGCACGCACACACATAAACACACACATACACACCCCTCACATACATACACACCCCTCACATACATACACAACACACATACACATATACACACATGCACAGATACACATATACACACATGCACACACACCTCTCACATACATACATAACACACACGCACGCACGAAAACATACACAATATACACATACACGCACGCACAAAAAATATACACACACGCGCACACGGAAACACATACAGACACACATAAACACACACACACCCGTACCTAACACTCACAATCCCACACACACACGCACATCCACACATATACACACACACGCACACACCCACATACACACACACACTTCTCACCAACACTACACACTCACACAGACACGCATACAATCATACACACATGGACATAAACAACACACGCATATACAATAGCAAACGCACGCACACACACGTACACAGCAACGCACATACACACAACATGCACATACACACAAACACACACGCACGCACAGAAAACATACACATACACACACGCGCACATACAAAATACACACACACACGTACACGTACCTAACACCTACAACCCCACACAAACACGAACACACACACACTCAAATAACCACCTGTTGACCTTCTACCTACACTGTCTATAGCGTCCACTAACCAGTCCTGCTACTAATTTCTTCCACTACGTCATACACACACACACACAAACACACTAACAGATAAACCACCAAACCATGCACATACACACACATACATACGCACACACACGTTCTGTTATCACACACACACTCGCAGACTTTCGCACGCGCACCGATATTCATCTCCCTTTTTCACTCTCCTATCTTAGAAAGAACTTTTCCCCCACCACCTCCTCTTCCGGTCTTTTCATAATGTAACCTCGTGGGCATCGGTACCATTTTCCTCTTTCTCCGTTCTTCCATTCTCCGAACTTTCCATCTTTCCGACGAAGGGCTACGCCCGAAACGTCATACACTCTCTCTTTCCTTTCCTGAGCGTCCAATAATACTATCCATATCACGTCCTCACTTTGTTGTGTTTTTGTTTTTTTGTTATTGTTTTTTTGAACTATATATATATATATATATATATATATATATATATATCTGTGTGTATATATCTGTATTATATCGGCAAGCGTATTTATGTACGTACGGATATATGAATATCTGTGCGTGTGTTTGTGTGTGGGTGTGTGCGTATTGTGTGTGTAGGCGTGTAAATAGGTATGCAAACACACACACACACACACACACACACACACACACACACACACACACATACACACAGACTTATATACACATACATATTCTGCTGCATCTATCTTATATCATCAGCAAGGATATCAATATCAGAATTCTAAATTTTTTTTTTTTTTTTTTTTTTTTGACATGTTTTCTCGGATGCAACAATTTATCTAATACAAAATTTATACAATTTTTCTGGTCAAAAGATTATAAACAAAATGAACAACAACAATAGAGAATATGAATATATAAATAAATAAACAGATCAAAAAACGAAGAAATAATTTTTTTTTTCTATCGACATAAAACCCGAAAATAAAAATAAACGCCCATCTAGGTATATAATGAAGCAGAAACTGAAAGTGAGGCGAAGACGTATTTCTAAACATTTTATCTAAATAAAGAAATATTGAATTGGAAGAAAAGATTGATAAACGGTAGGATATCGGCGGGGAAAAACTCTGCAAATGACATCTTTTATTTATCTCGTTTTGTTGGGTTGATGTCTTTTCTTAGAAACGGTGAATAACAAGCAAATATAAACACTAATGACAACATAATGTATGTATAAGCGCACACATTTACGTGGACTTATATATCTCTATGCCCCTCTCCTTCGATATATATTTTGCATACATACATACATACATACATATACACAAACATGAATGCATTCATGCGTACGTATTTATGCATATACATATATGAGTGTGTGTGTGTAATTATATATTATAATTAAAAGTCGACTATCTTTCCATTACTTCAAGTAATCATCAGCATATTGTATATCTTCTGACTGTCTTATATTTGGACTTGTCTTATTGTATACACTCGGTACATCAATCGCGCTCCATTTTTTCAATGTAAGGGGTGGAATTTATTTTTGCGACGGAATTTAATATTTTCCTTTTATTTGTTTTATTATAATGTGATATTTCTCAGTTGTACATTCCTAGCATTACACTGAGAAATTCTTGTATGACATGAACTGTGTGGACTATTTGATATCACATTTATCAGCACAAAGTTTATGTAAAGGTAGCTTTAAAAACCGGTGTTTAAATCTCATTTGAGATGCCACTTGCTGTGACACATTCTACAGCGGCAGCTTGCTGTGTTCAGCTACCAGCACAAGTTCCACTGCTCATCAGGCTGAGGAAAGAAAACTTTCAAGGCATCGGTCGCTCTCTGACAGGTTTATGGTCAACCTTGTGATAGTGGAGGCCTCTGGCGTTCTCGACACCCGGAGCGCATCTCTGCTCACCGCTATCGGGGCAAAGATGGCTATCCGCAAGTGCGTGTCTTGTGAGTGGCTCTTCCAGCGCATCTTCCTCGCCCTCCTCCAGAGCAATGCCTTTTCCATTTTGTCTGATGGGATCATGAGGCAGTCTGAATTACAGGAAATTGTACGTTCCATTCCTTAAAGTTACTCCTAATAATATTTAATCTAAAGCAAAAACTAAGCTCCTTGCTTACCCTGTCCAATTAAAGGGAAGAAAAAGTAAAAAAAAAAAAAAAAAAAAAGTATTGCGACACTGCTAGACTAGGTAACGGTCAAAATGTGTCAAAACCAGTTTAGCTGATAAAGAGAGTTAATGTGTTCCTGTCTGTTTTTATTGTGTTCTTCTGTGTAATTTTTTTTGTTTTTACTTCTTACAACTCGGGGCCTATAGTAGAAGACACTTGCTGAACGTGCCAAATCACGTGGTTCCACAGCGAGCTTCTTAACTACATGGCCATACCTGCACGGAAAACAGCTTATTAAAATGGTTGATGGCTTGGCATTAATAACTAAACTGTCAATGCAGCAGGTCATCAATAAAAATGTATACAATGTCATATCAGTATGTTTACTAAACATATATTTAGTCTCACTGTGTGCGGGCATTGCTTTATCTCCTCTTTTCTGTCAGTTTCAATTTGGCAGGCTGCTGATTGACATTCTTAATGTCGATAGACTGTTGCATGTACAATAGTTTGAGAATGTTAAATTTTCTTTCTTTCGTGTTCTTTTTGATAGTCTAGGAGTCAGGAAAAGAATTTATTCTGTTTTCGGAAACTGACAAACACTTATTTCCGTTAATGGTATCTATCAAGCCTAAAGTAGATTGAACCTTCGCACTCCGTAATTGCATTTAAAAACAAGAAACAGTAAGAAAATATTAATATGCCTTTATGAAAAACACATCTCAAGCACCCTATGTTAAAAATTGAAGCGAACTAACAAAACGAGGTGAACGGAAAAATTAGAAAGAGAACGCTTTCTCAAGTTTAAAAAATATATTATATGACTACATAAGCGTTCTTGCATTTACAAAAATATATATCCAGAATTTCGCAGGTGTTTTACACGTACACACGCGCGCGCACGCGCGCGCACACACACACACACACACATACATACATACACACACACACATATATACAAATAAATATATATGATATATATATGTATATCGGTAATTCTCTTTCTCTTTCTTTCTTTCTTTCTTCATTTTCGCTTCCTTTCTCTCTCTCCTTCCCTCCCTCCTCTCTCTCTCTCTCTCTCTCTCTCTCTCTCTCTCTCTCTATATATATATATATATATATATTACATATATATTACACGCACACACGCACACACGCACACACAGAAGCACATACACACACCTGTTTATAATATATATACGTATATATATGTATATATAACCTATGCAAGTACAACATATTAATATATATCATATATATATATATATATATATATATATATATATATATATATATATATATATATATATCGAAATGGAATAAATAATAAACGTATATAGACATGTACATTCACAAAATTTACATATTCTCTCTCGCACAGATGCGCATAGACTCGCACTCATGCACCCGTGGGTATAAACGCGTATTCGTTATGGGTATACAAAAAAGAAATATTTTTATTCACCTTTTCATCGACGTCACCATAACTATCAATAACTCTCACATTGCCACCTCTGTGTATTTCTATTTTAATTTTCCCTATTCTACCCTGTTACCTTTTTGTTACTTCTTTAAAGCCACCGACTATGCAGCGCAATTTCAGACATCCATTCGAGAACTGAGGAAATGTATAATCCTTCCTCGCACTAGCTCATCCGAAAAGTTGCTCTCCCTTGGACCAAGTCTATGGAAGGATTCTCATCACTCATAGAAAAATTTTCTCTATCACCTTTCAGCCGTTAGCTTCGCTGCCTCAACGAACTATCCTTCACAAATTCCTGTATCTTTCCTCCGAATTACAGACCACTTCAATTCCTCCTGTCTCCTTTCAAAATAGAGAAAACTCGCACCATTTTTTTGAAAAGTATTTCGCATACCTCTTGCTGACATTCTCCCCTGTACTTACCTCCAAAGCTTCCTGTTTCACACACTACTCTCCCTCACTACCAAGTCACCAGCCATTTCTGTATACTTGGCTTGATCTGGAGGAGGTGTGCACGGATAGGGACTATGCGGGCCTTCTGAAAACGTTGAGATCGGCGCTGTTAACATTTCTACAGAATACTGAAAGCATGATGTTTGCAGATAAGAACATGCAGTGAAGAATTTTCAAAAGGACTAATGTTCTGGAGACAAAGAACTGGGGGGAGAGAAGACAATGTAGATGCCGCGAAGAAGAAAGATGAGTGATTCAGGCGCTCCTGAGTAAACATGGCTCGAGATCAGCAATTTCGGAGGACCAGACGCCTA
>NC_142929.1:98828454-98830954 GCF_046866305.1 Octopus bimaculoides
AGGTATTTTCGTTATTCACCAATTTGGTCGTTTCTTTTTCTTGTGTGCTATTAGCATCAAAGTTATTTTTTGTACGTCTACCGATTGTGTGAAAACATTGATTTTTTTAAACTTTCATTCTTTTACTTGCTTCAGTTATAGAACTGCGGCCATGCTGGGACACCTTTTGAAGAGTATAGTCAATCAAATCAACCCTAGTACTTATTTTTTTTCAAAAACATTTCTAGTACTTATTCTATTCGTGTCTTTCGTGAAACCGCTAAATTACAAAAATGTAAACAAAGTAACATTGCTTGTCGAGCGCTGGGTTCACAAAGATCCGTTCACACACATACATACATGTGGTCGACAGGCTTCCTCACAGTTTCCATTTACCGAATTCACTCACTCACAAGACATTGGTCGGTCCGGGATTTAGTAGAAGACATTCGCCCAAGGTGCTATGTAGTGGGGCTGAACCTGAAACCACGTGGTTGCAAAGCGAGCTTTATAACTACAAAGCCATGCCTGCACCTTCGTTGAAAAATATACTTCGCTGTCAGGATTCTTCGGTTTTGAACCTACTGCTTGGCGTCTCTATGCACTATCTTCTACTATTGCCTTGATTCAACCAAAATATTGCTAGTGATAATGAGTAAATAGTGTATTGAAGCTCGTCCAGTAAATCAGAGGGCCAACTTTGTAACTTACGGTTTTTGGTGATTACCCCTTAGAAATGCATTAAGAGTATAAGTGTCCATTAGATACTCAGCTATTGAATACTTACCCACTCGTAAATTGAGTGAATAGTTGTTTGTGCCTTGCGTCACTAGATTATATCAGGCACAAATAATGGATTTATATTCAAAACTGTGGAAATAAGTGATGGCTTTGAGGAAGCTAGATTTGATCTTCGTCGGAAGATCATGGGTATAAAAATTTGCAAAGTTAGTCACAAGGAAGACGACCTTTACTCTCTTAGGGAAAGTAATTTATTCGGCTTAGCGACATATCCTATCACGGATATTTATTTTAGCAATTCCGGGAGAAATGCTACCTCGACCCCAACCGGATATGAACACGAAATATATATAAAGGGGACATTTCATATAGCATGGCATTGTGACCATCAGTTTTGTAATTCTCCTACATCAACGGCCTAATAATAATGATAAAGGTTTCTAACGTAGATACAATAACAATAGTAATAATAATCAAATGAAATAATAATATGTGTATCAAAACTTTAATGGCCAAATCGAATGTGCATTAGCAGTTTATAAGTAATATAGTCTGGAAGTAATGGATTCTTATTTTATGAGAAAATATATAAATTCCCATTTAAATGAATGCAAATATTTTTGCAAAGATATCAAAAATAATAAAATATTTTGATGCAGTTAAACATATAAAAAAATTTGCACATTTTAAAAATTTTATTGTTTTATTTTATTATTATTATTTTTTTTTTTTTTCGGGGCACTTTTGATTTTGGAAACAGACTAGTAGGTGCTGAGAAAAAGAGAATAGAATTAAAAAATGATAAAAGGTAGGGTGGGAAGGAGAAGTATTGTTAAGTAGAACAAAGCACTGAGTGTATGATGCTGTTTTTCGCTGTATTCTTGAAAACGTAAACATCAACTATAACATTGTTGAAAATTATTATTATAGCTGTGAAATATTTTTAAAAATTGCTATTTATTGCATTGGAAAATATTACATGTCTATATATAGATACACACGTATTGCACAAAAACATAAACCTGTGCATACACATACACATACACAATCAAAGACACGCGTTAACAATACAACACTACACACTCACACTAAAACGTACACAGAAACAAATAATACTTCCAAATAAGCACACAAAGAACTACACAAAGCACACATCTAAGCATAGAAACGTCAAACCCTGGGTAGCAACTCAAATACACTCGACTTCAAATAAATATTATACCAATCTGCCTAGCAGCAATTGAGTACGTTTTCGCTTAATTACAGTTCACACCATAGTAAAACTAGAAATATTATATATATGTATATATATATATATATATATATATATATATATATATATATATATATATATATATATATATATATATATATATATATATATATACACATATGCATTCATACATATATGTATATGTATAAACCAAATCAAATAAAATGAAAAACAAAAACAACAGAAGTCCAAGTAATATTAACGTTCACAGTTAATATTGATATGTTGACGCTTATATATATTTGTGTGTGTGTGTGTGTGTGTGTGTGTGTGTGTGTGTGTGTGTGTGTACCTCTGCGTACGCGCGAGCATTCGCTTGTATGTATGTGTGTATGTATAAATGCATTATTTCAAGCTGCTTTCAGTGGTACTGGTAACAT
The DNA here is from genome assembly GCF_046866305.1 of Octopus bimaculoides. Classification (NCBI taxonomy): domain Eukaryota; kingdom Metazoa; phylum Mollusca; class Cephalopoda; order Octopoda; family Octopodidae; genus Octopus; species Octopus bimaculoides. The sequence goes on from NC_142929.1 coordinate 98,830,828, forward strand.
ACAATTCGGTCCAAGCAGTTACGTAGCCGATTCGTCAGCAGTTAAATCTGCACTCTGAACTGGTTACTCGGGCTCGAAACAGTGCAGAACAAAAAGCAAGGTCTGTTAAAACGGTGGATGAACCCAG
>NC_142929.1:98835954-98848454 GCF_046866305.1 Octopus bimaculoides
ATGTAACCGAAGCAATTGTTGTAAAGTTTAAATCTTAGGCAAGTCGACTTCGTGATTCGGTTTCAGTTGAAGCCATTTATTTTCATTATAGTGCGAATGTAATACAAGAAGGTATGAATGTCACATAATCATGTTAATTTCACTCAGCAAAACTTAAGTAGTCGTATGTAATTAATAACACAATATATTCTTCTAAACTGTCATACATTTCAAAAAGTTAACAACAATTTAACAAATGTCTTGTTATTTCTTTTATTAAACATTTTATGTGACAGATGCAGACACGGCTGTGTGGTTAACAAGCTCGCTTTACTACTACATATTTTTAGATTCAGTCCCATTAGGTGGAACCTTGGGTACGTGTCTCCTACTATAACCCCTGGCCGACAAATGCCTTGTGGGTGAATTTGGTTGTGTGGAAGCCCACCGCATACACTCATGCGCGCGTACACATCATATGTGTATGCGTGTGTGTTTGTCCCACTCACCGTTTGACAATGTTGTTGGTTTGTTTACATCTACGTAACTTAGCGGTTCGGCAAGTGAGAGAATAGAATATATACCAGACTGTAAAAAGTAAGCACTGGGTTCGATCTATTTGACAAAAAGCCTTCAATGTGCCCCAGCATGACGCGGTCCTATGACTGAAACAAGTATAAGATAAAACATAATATATTTTATGTGAGTCATCTATATTTGAAAATCTTGCTCAATAATGGCGTACGCACAACGCTGAATTTGTGAAGTGATTTCTTTGTTTTTTAAATAAAAGAGCGAAAAAGCAGGCACAAAAATTAAAGAAAGTAATGAAACAGAATGGAAGTGAAAGAAAAAAAATGAAAATTCAAAAAAAGAAAAAGAAAAAAGAAAATGAAAAAAATCAAGATAAGAGAAAGGGGTGAAAATATATGAGAAAGTCTTTGACAATTTTGATGCCATTACGCAGTCGTATATGGAAGATCTGTATTAAAAGTGACCTATGCAAGAGCTATTTTAGTTTTGTTCTGAGATGCAAAACGTTCGAAATCTAGCGAACTTTGATTACGCCAGTATCCCCAAGGGATAGTAAAGAAATGGCTATTCGAGAAAGTATTTTCATTTTCTGAGTCATCATTATGGTCATCATCATTATAGTCATTAACAACAGCAACAACAACTTAACACAGCATGACCTAGTTAGCAAATACTTTAGAGTACAACTTTCTTTATGTCCAACTGGCATATCTTGATATTGGACATTCCTTATTAATGAACTGTTGGGATGAATATATTTAGGGAAAATAAATCATCAAGAAATGCGTGAAAGTTGATTCCCTATTTCTTCGGGAACGAAAATGTTCTGAAACTTTATGAGCCATCTAATTTATAGTTGATTAATTTGTACCGTCGTCGGCGTTGGTGAACCTTCAACACATGCGAAATAGATAAATCTCCGCTGTCCCAGTTGACAGATTTCTTAGCTCGCCGTCAGTTGCTGATCAAGCGAAGGAAAGGCTGGGTAATTTTTAGAATGTTATTCTCGCTAGAATAATAATTTATACTTATTAGGAAGATGTTCTGCTTGTTCTAATTGAGTCTAGGAATACTCAGAAGCGAGTTAGAGGGTTGTAAAGAAAGTAATCATTATGAAGTAAATATTGATTTCAATTTTTGGCACATGGCCGGAAATTTCAAGAAAGGAGTTAGTCGATCGCACCGAACCAGTAATCAACTGGTACTTATTTTATCAACTCCGAAAGGATGAAAGCCAAAGTCGATCTCGGCGGAATTTGAACTCAGAACCTAAAGATGGATGAAATGCTGTAAAGCATTTTGCCCAGCGTGCTTAACGGTTCTACTAGCTCACCGCCTTGTATTACGTAAATATTAAAGACATGCAGGAGATGGGCTGTAGACTAATATCTTGCTGTTGCTAGATATGTTCCATTACGCTCTGAGTTTAAATTCCATAGGTGTCAAGTTTTCCTTTTATTATCATTATGGTTTTAATAAAATATGAACCGGTCAAGTATAGGAACTCCTCCGTGAATCAAAGTTGATTATTCCCCTGCACATGTATACGGATTCCAGCAATGTTTATCGTAGGAAACGACCGCAGACTTGGACATTAGTGTCGCCGTAGGTGCAGCTTTCAGGATCGCAAAGAACAGGACAGATGCCACAAGGCATCTATCCTGTCCCTTGCCCCTCTAACAGTTCCGCCAATCCACCTTCTAGGATTGGTACTTTTTTTTATCGTGCCCAGAAATTTGAAAGACGAAGTTGGTCACAGCTGAATTTGAAATCAGGATCCAGAGTCGAATCGAGACGAATACCACAAGGTATTCTGTCTAGCACTTAAACAATGCTGCTAATTTGCTCCCTTAAGTGTTGGTATTGGAAACCCTTATTAGAACAGAAGAAGTAACAGGACGGTCGAATTGTCGGACTTGTGGTATTTCATTCTGATCCTGTACGTTATGAGTTTAAATCCCACTGGTCTCATTTTCATGTTTCTCTATGGCCTATATAAGTTCCTTGCATATACTAGGGTCAGTCTGATTGTTTATTCTCTTCCTCAGCATATGTAGTTTTGTGTTTATCTCATACAAACAGGAAAACAGTAGACAAAAGAAAAGATATATTTAACAACGTACAACAGGTTTGACAGTATACAGTCTTCGAAGCGGATCTTCATGTCGATATTGCTTTACTGAAGACACGAGTAGTAGTAATATTAGGGATCGTCTTAAGTAATTCGCCACCTATTTTCCAGTGTATTGCTCGGTAATTTCCTTTGTATAAGCTTAAGTGTGTCTAATGGTGAGCGACGTAAAGCAAGAGTTAAATCTGCGAGCTGGTTTCGATTTCAGATTTATTCTAATGAACTTCACTTTATGTCTTTCAATGCATTATTGACGCCGTGACCATCTTACCTTTATGTATATACTTGACTACATTGCTCACTGTGATTTCAATCAAAAGAATTTGGCTGCTACTTTTAGTATGTTAAGCATCCATGTTGGCTAGAATAAGTGAAAGGAAATGGTTTCAAGCATGAATTGAATCCGACTTAGAGATGTGTGGTATTTTTCATTATATTCTACTTGCCATAAACTAAACAAATATCGATCCCTTAATCAAATAGAAAGATAATTAAATCTGCTTCAGTATATTATTGATACTTATTTTATCGACCCTGATAGGATTCAAGGTAATCATGTCAGAATTTAAAATCTAAAATTAGAAGACGGAACCTCGATAAAATAAATCATTTAGGCCAATGCTTGGCTGTTTACACTACCCCACTATTCTTAGAAAGTAAGCGAACTCTTATTGATTGTTTTATGGCAATTAGAGATCAATCTATTCTTGAAGTGATAATGATTGCTTTTTAAATCACATTCGCTGATTTAGTCTCTCAACTGTTCAAATTGGATAGAAAGGAATTTTATCTAAATTAAACTAAATCATTCTTCCAACAATCTCTTAAGTCATTTTCGCGGTCGGCCTCTCAAGTATCTATTAAAACCTAATCCTGGGCTATTTTACAGTTTCTTTTTCGTCAAATTAATTTCAAGTTTTAAAATTCCGACATAAATGTATTTAAAAACTGCACACAAGAATGAACTCATTGTCATTATACAATAATTCAGTTCTATTCATTGTAAAATATTTAAAAGCGGTTTTTAACACTTTGCTTACATTTTTTCTGAAGGCAGTTGTTGCTTCTTATTTTCCCATTTGTAAGTTACATTTCCAAAAGAACTGCTCTGCATTTATTTAAATCTAAATATAATTATATAATCTATATACTCTCGAACTAATGAAATGTATTGAATATATGAATAAAATCTAAATAATCTAATTATATTAATAATATAATACACATGCATACATATATGCATGTATGTGTGTGTGTGTTTGAGTGTATTCATATACGAAAACTCTGGTGAAGCTATGTCTCAGTGTCACACTGCCACTCGCCTATAGCTGCAGAGTTCCTTATAGCGGAAACTTGTGTAAACACAAATAAACGTGATTACGTAACGCACTTTCTTATATAATTCATATATATATATATATAGTTTAAAAGAAGAAAAGAAAATTGAGATTAAGAAGTTAATTGTTTATATATGTATATATCTATATAATAAATGAAAATTTATTATAAGTCTAAGTTTATATCATAACACCTGCTATTATTGCCGAAGAGCACACGCTGAAACACATATTGAAAGGAAATGCTAACTGAAGCAACATTTGAGTACCTAACATCTTGCATACAATAAAAATGTAGGCATTGTTAGATTGAAAATGTTATGACTCGAGGGACAATCATTGGGCTTTCTCAGCAACTCTTTAAAAAATGCTATGCGTGTGTCATACAGAGAGATGTATTTGTCTTCATTCATTTAATACAAAATATAGCTTTCAGGATTGTGATGGGCATAAAAGACGCAGCGAAGAAGACTAAGAAGATGCGGTTAATGATTCTTTCGACTCCATTTAATGTTGGGATACATTTAATAAAATTGTCATTAAATAAAATGGAATCCATGATATTGTCATTAATATTATTCACCTTCCAATATTCTTAGTTGGTGAAATTCATCCTAAAATTGTCTGCGCTACACGATATTTCATCAATTTCCATTACTCGCCTCTCCGTCTACCTGTCTTTCTATATTTAACAGTATACACTCGGCACACTCAATCCTATTACAACTAGTACTTGGATGAACCTTGCTATATATTTTTAAAAATCTATTTTGTATTTACTTCTGATAAAATTTTATTTAACTTTCGCTTAAGTCTCTGTCCAAAACTGCTATATACTTCGATAATTGTTTTGACATTTTGTTCTCAATTTAATCAAAAAAATCTATTTCTCTCTCTCTCTCTCTCTCACACACACACGGACACGTTCTCAGGTACAATAAACATCCTTATATGTATGTGTGTGTGTGCGTGTGTATGTGTGTATGTGTGCTTGTGTGCATTTGTGTATGTGTGTGCATATATATATATATATATATATATATATATATGTGTGTGTGTGTGTGTGTGTATGTGTGTGTGTAAAAATGTTACGTATGTATGTGCGTGTGTATGAATGTACGTATATGTAAATATATATGCATGAGTGTGCATGCGTCTGTGTGCGTATAAATGAATGTTTTCTTTTAATTTTAGACAATGCATTTCTTCATCTGAATTGCAATACCACATCCATTACCACCACCTCCATCACTTACAACCAAAATCGCTACCATCTCGAGCATCATCATATATGTAGTGATCATTAAAACCATTCTAACCTCTCCTACCAGCACAAACCTCACTAACAACACTAACAACACCTATGAACATGGGGGTCTCAATAGAAAAAGGTTTCGTCAATGTAGTTCGCTCGACATGCTAGTAATAGCAGCCACATTTCTGCGTCAGTGGAAAATGCAGTTCTTGATGTACTAAAAAAATGCAAGTGAAGAATGCTAGCCACTGGATTTGGTTAAAAAGAGACGATGAGCGATGGCTAGAGACATATTGAGCTTTTTTTTTTGTAATAACCAGTTGATCTAGCAAGCGGGGTCTCATATCAGTGAGGGGGGCCGGTGCGCATTGATGCCGTCGAGAGGTAGGCCCCGAAATGGCGTGCATTCTCTCCTGATGACCCCATACACTTGCTGGCTTCCGGTATGCGGAGTTCTCGACTGGTAGCACTTGCATGTGCGAGTTGTTTGCAAGACATGAGAGTGTGTCAACATCCACTCAAAATAATTAGCGAAAGTGTTACAATCTACCAAGTCGCGCATACTTCCGAGTGACGACTGTAGTTTACAAACACACACACACACACACACACACACACACACACACACACACACACACACACACACACACACACATCGTTCAAACTGATGTTCTTGTATATGGCCAGTCACAGTGCTTTTCTCGCCATCACTTAATTGTGATTTTCTCATTTATTTGGGCCAGAATATTTTGACTGTCATTTTCCCACCGTCTCGGAAATTTCAACGCAAAAGTTGGAAGAGGGCTACAGAGCGAGAGATATGTAGGAATATTTGGATTGGGAGAGAAAAATAAAATGGGTGAACGTTGAATCAGCATGGCAGAAGTGAAAACTGGTGCTTATTTTATCGATCTCAAAATGGTGAAGTTGACCTCGACTGAATTTGAACTCAGAACGTAAAAAAAATGTCGGGAGAAATTAGACCAGCTGGTCCGAAGCACTAACGATTCTGTTATTTCACCGCAATAATAATAATAATAATAATAATAATAATAATAATAATAATAATAATAATAATAATAATAAGATCCCCAATTTCTGGTTAAAACACCTGCCAGCAATGCATAAAAAGCTGGCAGAAAACTTTAACAACATAATAGCAGATCCAGAAACAATGCCTGAATGGCTCACAAAAGGGAAAACCATCTTAATCCCCAAATCCACGGAAACGGAGAAACCACAAAACTATAGACCTATAACCTGTCTCCCTACGATCTACAAAGCCTTTACTGCAATAATATCGCAGAGAGTGAGTAAACACCTGGAAAATAACAACCTGTTTCCAGAAGAGCAGAAGGGATGCTGCAAGGGCTCATACGGCTGTAAAGATCAATTATTGATCAATAAAGCCATAACTGAAGACAGCCGCAGAAAGAAGAAAGGCCTCAGTATGGCCTGGGTGGACTACCAAAAGGCTTTCGACAGTGTTCCCCACACGTGGATTCTGGAAACACTAGCCATAAACAAGGTGGCACCAATTATCATAAAATACATAGAGCACTCAATGAACAAATGGCAGACAGTGCTACAGCTCCAAACAAAAGAGGGACTTGTGAAAACGAAAGCCATCCCCATTAGAAGAGGAATATTCCAGGGAGACACGCTCTCTCCACTCCTGTTCTGCCTGGCACTCACACCTTTAACAGAACTGCTAAATAGAACTGGATGCGGTTACAAATGCTATGGAAAAACAGTCAGCCACCTTCTATATATGGATGACCTAAAATTATATGCAAAAAACGACAAAGAGCTAGAAACACTACTACAGACAGTACACGGCTTTACCAAGGAAATAGAAATGAAATTCGGATTAGAAAAATGTGCCAAAGCAACCCTGAAAAGAGGAAAATTAGTTAAAAGTAGCAATATAACACTAGATAAAGCCAATGAAATAAGAGAACTAGACGAAAGCCAACCATATAAGTATTTAGGAGTCAATGAACTAGATAGGATACAACATACACAAATGAAAGAAAAAATAAAGAAAGAGTACTACAGACGAGTTAGATCAATACTAAAAACAGAGCTCAATGCTAAAAACAAGATAATAGGTATCAACACTTTAGCTGTCCCAGTTATAAGCTACAGCTACAACATCCTTAACTGGACACTAAACGAACTATGTAAAATAGACAGAAAAACAAGAAAAATAATGACAGGATATAGGATGCACCACCCAAAATCTGACATAGAAAGGCTATATATACAACGCACAGAAGGTGGCAGGGGTCTTATACAGCTAGAAAACTATTATAAAATAACCACCATAGGACTGCAAAAATACCTACTCCAGAAGCAAGGGAAACTAATACAAATAGCCACAAAACACGAGCAAAACAAAAAACTGTTTTCAGTATTTAAGGAAGCTGACAAATACAAACAAGAAATCAATCTACCTAACAAATACGAAGAAGAAGAAGAAGAAACAACAAAAGCTATAAAACAAATGAAATCCAAACTAAAACTAGAACAGCAACGGACCATGATAAAACGATGGCAAGAAAAGCCCCTACATGGTAAATACTGGGCTAAACTAAATGCGAAAGAAATAGACAGAGAAAAATCCCAGCAATGGCTGAGAAGCTCAGGACTCAAAGCAGAGACTGAAGGATTTTTAATTGCTGCACAAGACCAAAGCCTCCCCACCAGAAATTACCAAAAACACATAATGAAAAGAAATATAACAAGTAACTGTAGAATATGTGGAGATCGACAAGAAACAATAAATCATATTATCTCTGGCTGCCCAGTCCTGGCTAAGAAGGAATATATTCACAGACACGACAGAGCTGGGACCTATATACACTGGAAGCTATGCCAACATTATGGAATAGCAACAGAAAAAAGATGGTATAAACACACGCCAGAAAAGGTCACAGAAAACGAGAAAGCAACCATACTCTGGGATATGCCAATACACACAGATAGAGAAATTAAGGCAAATAGACCAGATATAGTTGTCAAAGATCATGAAGGAAAAAAATGCCTTCTAATTGATGTTTCAATACCAGCAGATGACAACGTTTCTCTAAAAGAAATGGAAAAACTTTCAAAATACAAAGACCTGGAAATAGAGATAACTCGAATGTGGAATCTAAAAACAGAAACAATTCCTATCATAGTAGGTGCCTTAGGTATAATAAAAAAATATTCAGACAAATACATAACAAAAACACCAGGACTTACAAATATATATAACATACAGAAAATTGCACTACTGGGTACTGCACACATTCTACGCAAAACACTTTCAATACAGTAAACATAAGAGCACCACAGCAAACCACAGCACATACCCAAGGCGCACAGAGCTGCGCTCGGTAGTGAAGTGAAAGCACGTTATAAAAATAAAACTACTGAATAATAATAATAATAATAATAATAATAATAATAGAGATTCTTGTTGCGACTTGACAGATGACTAAAGATTCCGGTGCAGTTTTACCTACACTATGTTACAAAGAAATAATAGTAATAAATCCTTTCTACTGGAAGCACAATGTCTTAAATTTGGAGCAAGGGGTTAAGTCGATTACATCGACCCCAGTGCTTAACTGGTACTTATTTAATCGACCCGAAAGGATGAAAGGCAAAGTCAACCTCGGCTGAATTTGAACTCAGAACATGAAGACGGACGAAATACCACAAAGCATTTTGCCCGGCGTGCTAACGATTCTGCCAGCTCGCCGCCCTAATAATAATAATAATAATAATAATAATAATAATAATAATAATAATAATAATAATAATAATAATAATAGTCTATGTGATCTCAAATTTTAAAGCAAACACATAATTTTGTTATGGTTTCTTAAACATTCACTTGAACAAAACTGTACAAATCCAAATATATGGTACCCTAGGCATAACACCTACATGAACTTCTAACTTGTTGTCTCTTGAGGTCTCTGGGTGAGACTTGGATCCAACTTGTACAAATGCAAAACAAAAGTCAAACATAAAATAATAATAATAATAATATACAAACCGGAATGGTCATAGACCGGATTATAAGGGACCACTTACTCGGATAATGAACCAGATCCGAGTCGAGAAATCTGCTACTGGTTCAAATCTTCCCGACACACAGGAGCTGGAAGTACCCCACAACCGGAATATTCCAACAGATGGCCATCCATGCTCGTCATCAAATAACCAAAAGAAAAAGAATGAAAAATGGTCTAGGGAAGATAATAAAGAAGTTCTTACAGCCTTCTACCATGCCATATATTTCCCTACAGATAAATCTAATACTGTACAAACCTACTTAAACTGGAGACAGAAACACCTTGAAGTAAGACCCTACATAGACAGTAACAAACTTGCCAACGTCAGAAGAAACATTATGAAAAAAAATTTACTAACTGAAGTAGAGATTGACCAAATTAAACAAGCAGTAAGGGATAAAAAGAATGAAACTGCAGCTAAAGAAGATACTACAGAGGAAATAATTATAAACCAGCCCAAGGCTGATGAAAATACCGTAATGATTGAAAGAGTTAAGGTAACTGATAAGCAAAGTGAAATACTCTCTGAACCAACCATAAACACTAAGGCAGGTGAAAATCAAATAGATGAAGAAAGTCATACAGAAATCGACGCAACAGAACTACATGATCTAAAAATCAAATCATGATTGAATGGCTGAAAATTAAAGAAACTAGTATGAATGAATGCGACACTCTCCCCAAAATTCGCAATTCTAACCAAAACCTGAAAATAATTGGTAAAATCCGCCTTGCACTTAAGGATATAATTTCAGCTAATGATGTTGATATTACAGATCTCAACCACCTGTACTATGCATCCGCGAAAATTTCAACGATTCTATGTGGTGAAAAGATTAGAAAAAGACAACACTCGCACAAAAAGCCTTCTTGGCAAGAACGCATTCAACACCAAATTAAGCTGCTTAGATCTGACATAGAATGTTTGAAAAACCTTAAATTTGACAAGAGTATCAAACCTACAAAGACCCAAAAACTAAAGAAAAAATATAATATGAAAACCATAGTTGACATTGATGCCACCATAGAAACCATCAAGCAAAAGGTATGTGCTAAAGCTGCCCGCATAGCAAGGTATGAAAAGCGTGTTAGATTCTTCCGAGATAATAACATGTTCAAAAACAACCCCAAAAATTTCTACAGGAAGATAGGGAAAACACCAGTAACAATAAAGTCTGTCCCATCAAAAGAAGAACTGCAAGAATTTTGGAATAAAATCTGGGCAGAAGATAAAACACACAACGAAAAGGCCCCTTGGATTGATAGAATATCTACAGACCTAGACTCCTTAGAGGAGCAAAAGTGGGAGGGGTCAGGGTAGAAGATATAAGATCTGCTCTCAGGAGGTCAAGCAAATGGAAGTCTCCAGGAAAGGATAAAATTCCTAACTTCTGGTTGAATGCCTTCCCAGAAAGCCATGAACTGCTAACAAAACTTTACAACGATGTTTTGCAAAATCCTAGTTTGATGCCTTCTTGGCTAGTTAATGGTTTAACATTCCTGCTTCCAAAAAATGAGGAAACAAACGAACCAAAAATTATCGCCCCATAACCTGCTTAACAACAATGTATAAGACGCTAACATCTGTCCTAACCGAGTACACCTATAGTTTTTTAATAGAAAGTAGCATATTCCCTAATGAGCAAAAGGGATGTAAACGTGGATCTTATGGTTGTAAAGATCAGCTACTCATCAATAAGATGATCTTAGAAGATTGTCACAAGCGACACAAAAACTTGTCAATAGCCTGGATAGACTATAAAAAGGCCTTTGATAGCCTACCACATAGCTGGATTAGGAAATGTCTGGAAATGTATAAAATAGCTCCTACTCTGCGAAACTTTTTATCTGTAAGTATGAGATCATGGAGAACCACACTGATGTTGAACAATGACAATGAATCTCTAAATGCTGGAGATGTAAGAATTTCATGTGACATTTTCCAGGGTGACTCACTATCACCACTCCTCTTCTGTCTAGCCCTAATACCGCTCTCAAAATTGCTCAATGATGCACAGTATGGTTATAAAATATTTGATAAAAATATAAATCATCTCATCTACATGGATGATTTAAAGCTCTTTGCAAAAAATGACCAACAACTCAAAGGCCTACTAGCGATTGTTAAACAATTCAGTGATGACATCAGGATGCAATTTGGCCTTGATAAATGTGCAAAAGCTACCTTTATCAAATGAAAAATGACAAATACGTCTAATGTGAACCTTGACCAGCAAAATGTCATAAAAGAGTTAGAACCAGCGGAGAGCTACAAATACCTAGGGGTAATTGAAGGGGACAATATCAAGCACTCAGTGATGAGGGAAAGGATCAGAAGAGAATGTTATCGCAGGGTGAGAGCAATACTGAAGACAGAGCTGAACGCGAGAAACAGGATCGAAGCGATCAATGCTCTAGCCATACCAGTCGTGACTTACAGTTTCAATATCGTTAACTGGTCAATTACTAAAATATGTAATGTTGACAGAAAAATACGAAAACTGTTGACAATGCATAGAATGCACTACCCTAAGGCAGATATAGAACGTCTTTATCTGCCAAGAAAAGAGGGAGGTCGAGGACTTCTACAGCTGGCATTATCAATGAAGGTAGCCACAATTGGCCTAGACAACTATCTGAAAAACTCTGAGGACTGGATGCTAAAACTTGTCTTAAAACATGAAAGCAAGAAAGCATCTTACTCAGTAACAAAACAGACAAAGGAATATCTAAGTGAATTCCAATTGCAACAAATTCAAGAATTAGACGAACTAGAAACACCTGCAGAAAATCTAAGCGCTTGAAAACCCGTGCTAAAATTGCTGCCTTAGATATTATGACTGAAAAATGGCATGGAAAACCTCTCAATGGCAAATACCCAAAGAGAGCGAATAATGCAGATATTAATAAAGCCCTTACCCACCAATGGTTAATGGCCTCTGGCTTGAAATCAGAAATAGAGGGGTTTATCATAGCAGCCCAAGATCAATGCCTACCTACAAAGAACTACCAGGCCAACATATTAAAGAACGGCAGCTCCCCATTATGTCGTATATGCCAACAACAAAATGAGACCATCGATCATGTTGTCTCCATGTGCAGTCTGCTTGCGCCTACAGAGTATCTCAACAGGCATGATAGAGCTGCACAATATATTCACTGGGTAATATGCAAAAACCTGGACTTGCCCCATGATA
>NC_142929.1:98853454-98900954 GCF_046866305.1 Octopus bimaculoides
AAAACACAGAAACCATTCAAATATATATATATATATATATATATATATATATATATAATATTTTTTTTAACCCTGGATGCAAATATGTTTCTGTGAGTTAAATGCATGTTTCCGTTTACATCCTTCCTGCATTCTATGTTTATATACACATATGCTTTTACTTGTGTATATATACATATATACGCTTTTATATGTGTATATGTGTGTATATATACATGTATTCGAAAAAATAATGGTAGCACCACTTTTATTTAGCTACTCTTTCTATTGGCAATACGCCAAATTCAAATTTGTTCTAGTTTACATATGTGTTCATATGCGTTGTATGTATACCTTGACACTTCACGATATAGCTCTCTTCATTTATTTATTTTTTTGCAAATAGCTATATTTAGATAAATTAAAATGTGTGACCAATCTGATCTCCAAAGAGGACAAATTGCTGGAGCACTGAAGGCTGGAGTTTCTCACTAAAACTGCTGAAGTGTTTGAACTGTTTAATGTTTCGAGAGGTGCAGTCTCAAAAATCATGTTGGTATTCCAAAACCAAGGTAAAACCGCGTCTGTCAAGAGTCATTCTGAATGTAATGGCAAAGCTCACGGAGAGGGACTGCGGAGTAGTGAAACGTATAGTGTTTAAGAACTATCGAGCTACAATGGCAAAAGTGACAGTAGAGCTAAATCACTGTCTAGCCAACTCTGTGCGAACCGAAACTATTCATTGTAAACTGGATACCATGAGAAAGTTTACAATTGAGGAGCCTCTCCTGTCCTACATCAACATTGATAAGTGGAATAAATGGTGCTTAGACTCTCAGAGTGAGTCAATAGTTCAATGGAAGAATGTCATCTGTAGTAAATCATAATTTGCCTTTTTTCTCATTACAGAAGCTTTAAACCTTACTTGTTTTTCCCTTATTGTGAAACATGAAGGTAGCTCTGTGTTAATTTGGACAGTCATATAAAGGAATTCGCTGGGTCTTTTAGCTATTCTTCATGGCAGAATTAATATCAAGGATTATCTCGGTATTTTGGCTGATCATATCTATTCTGTGGTGCAAAAATTGTTCCTCGAGAGCAGAGATGACAATGCACCGCTTCACACGGCGAATTTTATTCAAAATAGGTCCGAAGAGAACAGAAGTGAAGTAGATCACGTGCGTTGCCATCCCGACCTCACATATCACTTAATCTTAATATAGTCGAACATTTTTGGTACATTTTGGAGTAGCAAGTGAGACGGTACCTCCCTCGGCCAACGTCGCTGACGGACTTAAATCAGGTTTTACTCGGAAAAAGTGGCTTAAACAGAGACCTAATTCGACAATTTCTCGACGAGTCAGGATTCAGCGAGTTAAGTCTCTGTGATTGATGCTAAAGATCTTGAAATAAAACTGAACAATGACATACATACAAACACATACATACATACATACATACATACATACATACATACATATTTATATGCGTGTTTTGTGAGAGAGTGTGCGTAGATCTGGATCAGCTCATTCAAATACGTATTAAAGATTTGACCCTGTCCTAGCTTAATCGATTATATTAAAGATTTTTTCATGCGTCCTTTTTAGTACTAAATACATTAATTCATCAACGTTTCGAAGCTATCGCAGATCCATCTTCATAATGAAACGACCGCTCAATTTTCTACGTGCCCTTTGCGTTTTTATATGCCTTTACATGCACACAGTAAATGGATGTTCAAATGAATATAAACCTATCCTTAGCCAAATCCCTTCCCAGACAAGCTTTTAAGTATTCGTCAACCATGGAACTAAAAACAAACATTTGTTAACAGCTCGTACTTTAGATTAGTAGATATACCGTAGAACACTATTAATTAAAGAAATTTACTTACACGGATAGAATAGTCCCAGCACCCAACAAAAATACTCATACTCTGCATTCAGTTACTACAGGAACTAAATGCACCGAGGTTAAAAAATAGAAGAATACATAATTTAAAAAAAACCTCATAAAACGGTGCGCAACGTGTATCACATCTGACCACAAACAGAATATATTACAAAAACACCAGAACGAAAAACATCCTCATTAACACAAAACCACAAACCGACAAACCATAGAACATACTTCAAACTCTCAATGTACTTTCCAAATTTCAATACAAACATAAAACTCGTAAACTTTATGAATCAAACTGTCTCATTGGTCATACAAGTACAACACTCTTCCATCGTTTGATCACTCATTTGTGACAAGGAACCATTGCAACATATCACAACACACTTGATGCAATAAGAATCGATAGAAAACAATTGCTGACAACTGTAAAATTCTATATAGAATTCCACAAAAACAATACGAAGAATGTATCTGTAGAGCATTTACAAATATAAAAATATAAATAAAAAATCAACATAAAAGTCAACATACAGAAACAATACAGCATTAACTACGATAAACACGAACATTGTCTATCTATCTATCTATCTATCTATCTATCTATCTATCTATCTATCTATCTATCTATCTATCTATCTATCTGAGTGAAGGCGCGTTGCTAAGTGGTTAGGGTATTCAGCTCACGATCGTAAGGTCGTGAGTTCGGTTCCTGGCGGCGCATTGTGTCCTTGAGCGCGAAACTTTATTTCACGTTGTTCTAGTTCACTCGGCTGACACTCTAGTGCACTCACACTGAATTTCTCTGAAATCTAGATTAATGATACGCGTGTCTGTGGAGTCCTCAGCCACTTGCGCGTTAATTCTACGTTAATTCTATGAGCAGGCTGTTAGGTTGGTCGGATCAACTGAAACCCTCATCGCCGTTTAACGACAGAATGCTAGTTATCTATCTATCTATCTATCTATCTATCTATCTATCTATCTATCTATCTATCTATCTATCTATTTATCTACATATGAATACATAAATGCATAGGCACACACATATGTGTTTGTGTGACTCCAGTTTCAAGCTCTACATAAAATGTTCTATAAAACAAATTTTGCAAATTGAGAAAACGGACTTCTCATATCTTGACATGAAAATATTTCCTTCTGTACTGTTAACAGATCGATGCAATTAGTATCAAATGTGGAATGAAAAGATCGTCGGTGAAGAACAACATACTTACATCCATCAATATGTAGGTTAACTAAGCGGCGAGCTGACAGAATCGTTAGCAAACCGGTCAAAATGCTTAGCAGCATTTCGTTCGTCTTTACGTTCTGAGTTCAAATTCCGCCGGGAACCATTATGTATTTCAACCTCTCTGGGTCGATAAAATAAGAACAGTGGGGATCAATGTAACTGACTTACCTCCTCCCCCGAGCTTGCTGGCCGTGTGCCAAAATTTGAAACAAATATGTAGGTTAACAGATATATTCTAGATATTTGGTTATGTAAGATTATTGATTATCTGTAAGTCTCCTCTTGCCAGTTAGTCTCTAATTCACTATAACTGAAATCACATCTTCGCAATCTATTACATTCTTCCTTTCGCTCTTTCTCCCCTTTCTTCTGTCTTTTATGTACCTTTAGGAAGCTATCTGTTTTAGGCTAGGCCCCCTACTCATAGTGCCGGACATTCATGCAATAACTGACACTCTATCCTAGGGACACTGTCTGCACTGTTTGAAGAATACAATCATAAAAGCTGTGGGGTGGCAGAAACAATAGTGTTGGAATGAATATCTTGAGATATATATCGCTATGACGTGCCAGGATTTCAAGTCCCGTCCTGACTGACTTTGACCAGCAGTTATAAAACGACTGTCGCTCACACACTGGGGTGAATCAAATTTATAATAGATCTTTTTCAAACGTGAGTGATCGCTATTTCTTTAAGACGTCTTTAAAAGGGAGACATTGGATAAAGGTATGAGAAATTTTGGTACAAAGATTTTGGCATCGTTAATTCGACTTAGACTTATGTAGCATCAGATGTTTTATTGTCTCTATCGTTCTCCCCTCTCTCTCTCTTTCTCTCTCTGTTTATGTGTGTGAGCATCTACTTGTGTTTGTATTTATGTGTCATGTCTCTTCCCTTCCTCTCTCTCTCAGTTTATCTATACGTGCGTGTTTCTGACCGCGTGCCAACGTGTGTGTATTTACCTCAAGTACCAAAATGCACTGTCGGTAAATCAGATTGAATGTCCAGTCGCCGTGCCAAATAGCGACGCCCAAATGTCACTTTCCGAATTAGTAATGTAGTCCAAGGTACACTGCGCCTGAAAAAAAAAAAAAGGGAATAAAACGCAATGGATATGTATGGAATTCCTGTAGTCATAGAATTGTTCGGACAGTGTTGACCTGGACTAAACAACCCTGGAAACAAGTTTTTCAATATTCATGTATTCCTTAGATATACTTACACATCAAGCTGATTATGTATATATGTATATACAAATATACATAACTTATATTAACCTCAGTGCCTTAGTTAAATGTGTTGAAGTGAAAAGACTAGGTTGCTGATAGTATTATCCATCACTTAGAGTTGTGATACCTGCGAAGCTGATGTACATTTAACCTCTTCTCACTGTCTATATTTACGGTAAACTCTCACTCTCACTCTCTCTCTCTCTCTCTCTCTCTCTCTCTCTCTCTTACACACACACACACACACACACACACACACACAAACACTCGTGTATATATATATATATATATATATATATATATATATATATATATATATATATATATATATATATATATATATATATATATATATAGTTTCAGCAGAAGATTTATGCGCATGCCTAGATGATACATAAATGCATGCATTCATGATTTTATATGCATGCATGCACACATTATTATACAGATAGATACGTTTAGATATTAATCCTACGGGCATCTGAATGCATACACACATGAACAGTACACTAATAAATATGTATGCTTGTATGCATGCATATTCATAGGCATGTATGTATGCATGTATATATGTATGTATGTATGTATGTATGTATGTATGCATGCATGCATGTATGAATGTATGTATGTATGTATGCATGTATGTATGTATGTACGTGCACTACGGATGAACTCACTTGCCTCAGCAGATCTAGCGCAAATGGACATTTTCTCTAGAGCAGCAGTATATGCATATATATGTGTATATGTTTGTATGAGTGCGTGTGTATGTGTGGGTGCGCGTGTGTAATGTGGTTACCAGTAACAACTTCAGATCCCAGAGCTACATGAGATTAACTGAAAAGAATTAGATTCAACCAGAGACGTTCAGAAATGCCACTAGCGAAAAGCGTATGGAATCTGAAAACTCAAAACCTAACAAACTTCAAGTTTGAAATTCTTATCTTTACTTAGTCATCCTCTCAGAATGACTATTGCAGCCGGGACAGCTCAGAGAAAACAGCCACTCTATTCTACATGGGGGCTGTCTGAATTCAACATTATAGTTTATCTCTTTCTAGGCGCACAAGC
This sequence comes from Octopus bimaculoides, assembly GCF_046866305.1. Taxonomy (NCBI): domain Eukaryota; kingdom Metazoa; phylum Mollusca; class Cephalopoda; order Octopoda; family Octopodidae; genus Octopus; species Octopus bimaculoides. Next base: position 98,858,886 of record NC_142929.1, read on the forward strand.
CAAAATACTTATATGCAAAGCTATACCAGCGGAACCGTCATATCAATAATGATCTACAATTGCTTAATAATTGTCCATAGCGAATGCAAACGTATTCAAATAAGTTCAGGTATGTATGTGTAGGTATGTACAAATTAGAACAGTATGCCTCTTATATTGCTGGCTCAGTGGTTAGAGCGTCGGGCTTACAATCATGAGGTAGTGAGTTCGATTCCCGGACCGGGTTCTGTGTTGCATTCTTCAGCAAGACACTTTATTCTTCGTTGCTGCAGTTCGCTCAACTGTAGAAATGAGTTGCGACGTCATTGGTGCCAAGTTGTGTCGGCCGTTGACTTTCCCTTGGATAACATCAGTGGCTTGAATAGGGACAGCTGATACGCATGGGTGACTGCTGGTCTTCCATAAACAACCTTTCCCGGACTTGTGCTTCGGAGGGTAACTTTCTAGGTGCAATTCCATGCTCATTCATGACCGAAGGGGGTCTTTGCCGTTTTTTACCCTTTTATATTGTGTATTGCAATGATTGCCAGTTTGGTTGATCGATCGACGGGATTATTCATCGCCGAAACCGACGAAGATACATTTACTTATATATGTCTCTATGTGCAAAAATTAGTATCGAAAGAGGTATTTCTGGATCCTAAAGCTGTTTTATTTACTCTTTAACTTTGGGGCTGCTATTATCAATGTATTGCGCATTCCACCACATCTTGTCATGAAATATTCCGTCTCCTGCATCAGACATTTGCAATATGGTTTCTTTGTACGGATAGGCACGTGTTACGTCGAAAGATTTATGTTCTACGATATATCAGGATTAACTGTAGTTGCTGATATTGGTCAAGGATTCGAAGATTAGTTTGATGAAAAGAGCAACACAAGTATATACACGTACACACTCTCTCACACACACACGCGCATGTATGTATGTATGTATGTATGTATGTATGTATGTATGTATGTATGTATGTATGTATGTATGATTGTGCAAACGAATGTGTGTATGGGCACGCACGAATGCGTGCAAGTGGGTTCGTCGCGCGTACACGTATGCATGTATGTTTTTTAAGTATTTTATGCTATAGTTGCTTTTTGTACGGTTTATGTTTATTTATTTATGTATTTCTGTTTTTTTTTTTTCAATTACAATTTTCTAGCTATAAATATATAACTTCATTAGTGCTAGCACCAACTGGAAATGGGAATCGAAAAATTTACCGTATTGCATACTTTTGAATTTATTTCCACAATATAAATACAACTACAACTTGGCTATTCATTCATATGTTCTGATAGATTTGAACACGAATATCTGATCTGTGTTGTTTTTCGCCACCGGAAAACGCCTCCTTTCTTTAGGTGATATATTTTCATAACGTACATGATTTATTGGCTTTTCGTTGCAAGGGGAATTCGAGCTGTTTGGATCTCGTTCTGTGTCTTCTCTGTTATGTGTGTGTGTGTGTGTGTGTGTGTGTGTGTGTGTGTGTGTGTGCGTGCGTGTGCGTGCGTGCGTGCGTGCGTGTGTGTGTGTGCGAGCGTGTGTATAGTTCAAATTGACAGAAAACAAAAGAAGACAGGTGTAGGAACAACAAGCAGGTGTATTAGTTTAACGCTCGGGAAGAATGGAAAAGTCTTTTATATTTCGAGCCTTTTATATTTCGAGCCTAAAGTTTTACCTCTTAATGCATACGCTCACGTGGTCAATCCAGTTTCATCCTACCTGCTCGAATTTCCTTTTCACTTGGACTCTCATCTTAACTACTTCCCGGACTTTCGGTACCTCTCCGCATCCATCTAACCAGCACTCCAGCCAGATTACCACTGGGCATTCGTACTCTTTCGGACTGTATCTCCATGGATCTTACTGGATCTCGTTCTGTGTATTCTTTGTTATATGTGTGTGTGTGTGTGTGTTTGTGTCTTCTTTGTTATATATGTGTGTGTGTGTTTGTGTGTGTGTGTGTGTTTGTGTGTGTGTGTGTGTGTGTTTGTGTGTGTATGTGTGAATGTGTGTTGTGTGTGTGTGTGTGTGTGTGTGCGTGTGTGTTTGTGCGCGCGAGCGTGTGTATAGTTCAAATTGACAGAAAACAAAAGACGAAGACAGGTGTAGGAACAACAAGCAGGTGTATTAGTTTAAGGCGCGGGAAGAATGGAAAAGTCTTTTACATTTCGAGCCTACGCTTTTCGACAAAAAGGAATGAGAGGAAAGAGAGAGAGAATGAAAAAACAAAAATGTGTAGAGTTCAGTGGTCCAACATGGCGAATATATATATATATATATATATATATATATATATATATATATATATATATATATATATATATATATATTTGTTTTGCACGATTTTTGATGTGAAATCGTGTGTTGAAACAGATGTTTTTGTACTTGGGGATGGTCATATTGCCAGTTTAGCCAATAAAAACACACGCACTGTATATTTGGTGTTAATTTGCTTCAGCTTTATATTACATTAATCTTAATCTTATTTCGGCCAGAGTTCTTTCATCACACTTTTGTGACCTCATCAGTGGTCCTTTGTTTCCTTCTTTCTTATGTGTGTCTCACCTTGCTAACTATCTGCCATTTTGTATTTTGTATTCCTATTGTATGTGTCTACGCATGCGTGTCCTTCAATGTGTCTGTGTCTTTTGTAAGTGCATGTGTGTATGGGGAGTGTCTGTATCACCTATATTCTCTGTTAATACGTGTTCGTTTGTATTTGTTTTTATTTATTTATTTGTTCATGTGTGTGTGTTTTTTGTTTTTTTTGTGTTTAATTAAATTTTGTTAACGTATGTAGGATTTAATTCCATTTGTTTATCTATGTATTGTATTATACTTTGTTCATATTATTATTGGTTTATGGGTAACATGTTGTCACATGCTGTGGTTTGTGGTTTGTTAGTGGTGTGTGTTAGGGTTCCATCTAAAGCGGTACGCCAGTTCGCCTCTAGGGGTGGTGTCGACGAACATGACGCTTTGGTACTTGTGGCTATTGTACCATGAGCTTGCCTTCCCTATTTTCTTCTTAGTTCTTTCTATGGTGTTCCATGATTTGCTCCTATAGAGTGGGCAAATCCCATTCCTGTCGTTGCGTTTGATTGTTTCAAACTTCTTCATAGCTCCTTTGTATACCCTGATCCTTTCTTTATGGCTGTAACCTGAGAACTGCATGCGGTGGACGAAATGTTGTATATGTCTCTTTAATTCTGTAGGGTCGCACATGCAGGAGACATTTCGCATTACTCTGACGAGGTCTGCCATCAATATGTTGAATTTGGCATTGTCCGCAACAAACCACAAACCACAGCATGTGACAACATGTTACCCATAAACCAATAATAATATGAACAAAGTATAATACAATACATGGAATTAAATACTACATACGTTAACAAAATTTAAATAAAACACAAAAAAAACAAAAAACACACACATGAACAAATAAATAAATAAAAACAAATACAAACGAACACGTATTAACAGAGAATATAGGTGATACAGACACTCCCCATACACACATGCACTTACAAAAGACACAGACACATACAATAGGAATACAAAATACAAAATGGCTGATAGTTAGCAAGGTGAGACACACATAAGAAAGAAGGAAACAAAGGACCACTGATGAGGTCACAGAAGTGTGACGAAAGAACTCTGGCCGAAATAAGATTAAGATTAATGTAATATAAAGCTGAAGCAAATTAACGCCAAATATACAGTGCGTGTGTTTTTATTGGCTAAACTGGCAATATGACCATCCCCAAGTACAACAATATATATATATATATAATAATACAAAAAATATATATGCATGTATACACACATATATGTATATACTTTCATCTACATGTGTATATAGATGCATATCAGGGTACAGGACGTTAGAACAATGAACGTCGAGTTAGAATAGAGGCAGCTGATGAATAATTCCAAGTGGCTTTCTGTTTTCCTATGTGTTCGTTCCGTTGTATGTAGTTCATTGTTCTAACGTCCTGTACCCTGATATGCATCTATATACACATGTAGATGAAAGTATATACATATATGTGTGTATACATGCATATATATTTTTTGTATTATTACATCATTGAATGCACACGTCCATTTTGCAAGTAAGACTGTACTTATATATATATATATATATATATATATATATATATATATATATATATATATATATATATATATATATATATATATATATATATATATATATATTAAATGTAACTCGACTTTAAGCTCTGCTATTTCGAATACCTGTCCAATCTTGTGAATATCCGGAGAAATGTAGTGTTAACGAATCGAAACAGTAGTTCTCGCTGTCGGGTTTTCCGAACGATTATGTTATAATTACATATTAAGCATTTGTTGTACTGGAGTGGTGGTCATATTTTGACAATTAAACGCACGCACGATATATTTTGTCTTCACTTCAACTTTATTATTGTTGTTTTTGTTTCTTTGTCAAAGCTCTTTCGTCACACATCCTGTGACCTCTCCAACAGCACTTAATCTCATTAGTCTTCTCTTGTTCTACTTATTTCATTTTGTCTTTCTGAAAGACAAAACGACAAAGTGGAATAAGCATAACAAGAGGAAAAACATGGGATAAAAAGTCGTTGAAGAGGTCACAGGATGTATGACGAAAGGGCTTTGACAAAGAAACAAGAATGATAATAATAAAGCTGAAGTGGAGACAAAGTATATAATGCATGTGTTTAATTGGTAAAACATGACCATCCCCAAGTATAACAATATCTGTTTCAACTCACGATTTCACATCAAGGATCTTGCAAAGCAAATACATAATGATATATATGAAGTACTTTGTCTTATAACCGTAAACTACATACATACATGCGCACGTACATACAAACATGCATGCATACACGTATTGATATACTCACATATATTAGTATCTATCTATCTAGCTATCTGTCTATCTGTCTACCTCTTTCTCTCCCCTCCCTCTCTGTATACACACACACGCACTCACATGCACGCACGCGCACACACACACACACACACACACACACGCACACACACACACACACACACACACACACGCACACACAAATATATGGGGGGAAAGAGATGGTGATTGGGAGAAAGACGGGGAGATCTTTATAGTCGTTCGACACATTTATTGACTAGAATTAAATATCCCCTTCATCAAAAATGTGTGATTTACTTTTCATTTAAGTGAGAGGAATTACAAAATGCCAAGTCTTTAAGATGGCGTTGATGAGAGACACACTCAAACACATATAGCATGAGTAATGACATAAACAGCTAGAAGGACACCTTCACAACGCAACTACTATCACCTTCACTTCAACATTACAATAGCAACAATACCAACATTCATATGTCACTAACAACGCGGTCTACATCAGCATTAAGTACAACGACTAAGATAACTGCAACAAGAATAATAACGAAATACAGCCAGCAATTGCACTGCTTCTTCTAGTGTCAAATTCCAGTTATTTTATTGGTCTCGATTTCCATTACGTTAATGTGAAAATATTGAATAAAAGCAAAGCAAAAAGAAACTAAAATTGATTTTTGAAATATAAATAATACATCATACTAAAAAACTGATTATGATTTCTCTGTTTTCAGTCACAGAACATATAATCACACACACAACACACACATACACACATGTACACATACACACACGCACGTAGTCATTCAGTCAAACAGGCATATTTATACTCACACAGGTGTACACATTAACATACACTCACCAATGCAAACTCGCATACATATTCATACAAAATCACGTTTCACGCTCATACGACATGGCGCACGTACTTACAAATACTCTTACATTTAAACTCAAGCACACACGCATACATGCACACATACACTTGCACAGACATCTACACACGAAAACACGTATGGACTCATATATTTCATGCACGTATACACACACATAACGCAACATATACATTAACCATGTAGACACTCACAGACACACATATATAAGCATACATACAATGGTAGACTTACACACACACACACACACACTTACAAACGCACATAATGACACAAACTTACAATAGTCACATACTCAGAACTATGTATATACATGCACACACCTATAATCCGCGACATAAGACAAATCACAACACAATACACCATACATCATGCAAAAGTCAACAGTAATTCCTTCCCAAGATTTAGTACCGTATTTAATACATTCCTTGCTTACATACACATAAACTCATCACACACAAACGCGCACACGCAATCACGCCCGCACACACACACACACACACACACACAGACATCTACTCAGGCACTCACTTTAGGTCTCCTCATACAAACACTCACACACATATACAGATGCAAACATTAATCACACCACGCCGCACAACTGTTACATCTAATTATATATTCTTTAGATACTGAGTGATACTAAAGTGCTGTTCCTAATCCAAATCGCCGCCTTTGATGCCCGTCTGCCAAGGACAATTTCCTTCCATGTTTTTAGTTTACTACCGAATGTGTGGTTAAAAAGCTCGCTTTGCAATCAGGTATTTTTTCGTCCAGTACCACAGCACAGTACCTTGGATAATTGTCTTCTACTATTGCTCCGGCCTGACCAATGTCTTGTGAGTGAATTTGGCGGACGGAACCTGTATGGAAACCCAGCGTACATACATACATATATACATTGTTGGCACTCTGTCGCTTACGACGTCGAGGGTTCCAGTTGATCCGATCAACGGAACAGCCTGCTCGTGAAATTAACGTGCAAGTGGCTGAGCACTCCACAGACACGTGTACCCTTAAAGTAGTTCTCGGGGATATTCAGCGTGACACAGGGTGACAAGGCTGACCCTTTGAATTACAGGCACAACAGAAACAGGAAGTAAGAGTGAGAGAAAGCTGTGGTGAAAGAGTACAGCAGGGTTCGCCACCATTCCCTCGTGGAGCTTTCTGTGTTTTCGCTCAATAAACACTCACAACGCCCGGTCTGGGAATCGAAACTGCGATCCTATGACCACGAGTCCGCTGCCCTAACCACTGGGACCTTGCGCCTCCACATACATACATACATACATACATACATACATACATACATACATACATACATATATACGTACATACATACACACATGCATCTATAGTAGTGTATATAAGAAAATGAGATGACAAAGGAATAAACGATAATCTTATGAACTTCATTGACTTACAGCTGTTTCTGCTATATGATACAATGAACTCATAGTTGAATGCCTGAGTAACAACTTATAGCTTCATCGGAATCTCGAATGTGAAGTACCCTTCATATTCGAGGCACTTAACTATGAGTCCACCGGATCCTAGAGCATAAACAACCGTAACTTGATGAAGTTCATAAGATAATCGTTTATTCTACTGCTCTATACTCGACTAACGCTTCGTTCTATAGCGTATGTATATTGAGTTCAACGCAAGTTAGCAGTCTCGCAGGTTATTAGTATATATATATATTAGTATATATATATATATATGTGTGTGTGTGTGTGTGTGTGTGTGTGTGTGTGTGTGTGTGTGCGTGTGTATGTGTGTGTGTATATATATATATATATATATATATATATATATATATATATATATATATATATATATATATATATATTTATATATGTATATATGTGTGTATACACACAAACACACAATAGAACACACAAAGAATCAAACAGAACTCACTGCAAGCTTTCCGCCTGGTGCCTCGCTTGCTCACGGAAGATCAAGTTGTCAGTTTAAGGTATAATATTAATACCTCTGTCCTTCACAATGGTAAACAGTATATAATAGTTAATCAAATCTACTAATTAGTCCTCCTTCGTTCTCAACTCCTCTTTGAGTTATAGTTCTGCCGCCGTGACATGCAGTGTCTTGGGAAGTTAAATGCAGCAGAGCACATTTCCTCCAGTAGCATTCTGAAGAGAAAAATAATTGTATGTGGAAGAAATAATAAACTGTCCCCAAATAAATAACCAGATACCAGTAGAGGAAAAACAAAATGAGAATACAACAACGTCGAGAGGACAGAAAAAGCCATGGAAACAACAAATACAGAAAGTATAGACGAAGAATTTCAGGAAGTACATAACAGGAAGAGGTAAGAACTAAAGAATTCACCCCCCAAAAATTCAAACAAAAAGAAAACGAGTGAAGAAATTATATACCTAGTATGTAACAGACAAGCACTCAACATACAGAAAATACATATATATAACACACCCACACAGTTCACCTCACCTCCGCAAACACCCAAGAAAAAAACAATCATTGCAAACAGCCTAGAATCACCCGATAGGCACACACGAAAGTATACACAAAAAAGCCACACAAGCCGACATGCATCACATACAGGCCAACCACGCAAAATACCACTGAGCATTTCGCCCGGCGTGCTACCGTTTCTGCCAGCTCGCCGCCTTAGGACATAAGCATTCATTTTAGCAATATATTCTTTATTCTTATTGCTTTGTTAAGTGTTACTTCCTTACTCACTTACTTACTGACACGAAATTTCGTAGCATTTCACCCCATAACTTTTCTTCTATTAATTTTTGTTCAATGCGACTAACGGCTCTGAATTCCTCATACATTTTTTTATCATTTAAGCCTAAGAAAAGTATACTTTTATTTTAAAATTAAAAAGTTTATGTTAATTGAAGGTGAATAGGTGCCTTACTACCCCCCTTGAGGTCGCAGATATTTTGATGTAACTTTTTTCTACTGGACCAAATCTCAAACTATTTATGCCAAAGTGTAGCTGAGGAAGTGTCCTTTTTAAAACTGTTAACAGTTTGCAATTTAGTTGAGAACGGAATTAGTGGTGAAACTTGGAAGCTGCTATGATTGACGAAATGATGTACTTAAGAATATATTCAACCATCACCGTGGTTGAATGATATATATATATATATATATATATATATATATATATATATATAAGCTAAAAAGCTAGTGCTAAAATCTCTCTAAGAGATGATCGCAGTAGTTGTACTAGCAAATAATGATCGTACCCACTTCAGCTTGGCTGTTCCGTGCGAACGGAATTTACCGCGACGTTTTAATCCCAAGAGGACATTTCCTCTAAGCTGGTTAACGATGCACTGGGGCATCCGATATACTGTGAGCAGGAGAACAAACCCCTGCCACCCTCTAGCGACGGTACCAGTATACCAGTCTGGTTTCGGGCTATTTCTACCTCTTTTCAGTACTGGAGACCTCCTCTGCTAGAAATGGCAGTAGCTCGCCTCTGCTCGCAATGTATATGAATTCAAGCGAACACAAAGTCGCTGATTTTGCAGCAAGCAAAAAAGCTAGTTCTAAAATCTCTCTAAGAGTTGATCGCAGACGATATGTCCAGTACTAAAGAAAGGCTGAAATAACCCGAAACCAGACTGGTATGCTGGCTCCGTCGCTAGAGAGTGGTAGAGGTTCGTAACCCTGCTTGCAATATATCGGATGCAGCTGTGCCTCGTTAATCAGCCAGAGATGTTCTCTTGGGTTTAAAAATCGCAGTAGATTCCGGTCGAACGGAACAGCCATATTGAAGGGGCTACGAACATTACTTGGTTTATATATATATATGATCAAATGAATGATAACATACAATAGATAATTGTCAGCTCATGCACTTACGTGCTGCATACCTTTTCAAGTACTTGATTCTATCTGAATCCTCGTCTTTGATATATACATATATATTTATATATATATATATATATATATATATATATATATATATATATATATATATATATATATATATATATATATATAAAAGAGAGATTTGACGCTAATATCCATTATTATTGTAATTTATTCCTATGTCAACATTTCTGTATAAAGCTATATTTGACCGTCAAATTTAAGTCAAACATATAAGTTGCCTTACACGTCTTCAGGGAATACATTTGAGAACAAACAAAAATCAAACAAAAGGAGTCTAATCTAAACTAAGGAGTCTAATTTAGACTTTTTTGTGGTGAAATCTCTTGCTATATTGGTAACGATTACATGGTTTTCTATGAAATATATATATATATATATATACACACACACATATATGTATGTGTGTGTGTGTGTGTGTGTGTATGGACAGTTTGATAGCTTCCGGAAGTCAGAAGACTGCGTCAAGCACTACTGTCTGCTTTGGCATGGTATCCACGGCTGATTACTCTTTCAAAACACACTTTACAGAGTGTCATGTATTCTTTTTACGTAGTACTAACAGCTGTGCAGTTACTAAGTAACTTGCAAGATAATATCCCTCAAGTGAGTGGGGAGTAGTACTGTGGGTGGCGGCTTTGTATCAAGTGATGTGAGGTTACAGTATGAATAAAGACCCCTTTCGGTCATGAATGACCATGGGATTGCACCTTGAAACTTACCCTCCAAGGCACAATCCGGGCAAGGTTGTTTATATAAGACCAGCAGTCGTCTCTGTATACCAGCCTCTCCTCTCCACGCCACCAATGTCATCCAAGGGAAATGCAAAAGGCCGATACAGCTTGGCACCAGTGACTTCACAACTCATTTCTACGGCTAAGTCAACTAGAGCAACGTGATATGAGTGTCTTTCTCAAGAACACAGCATCAGCCCGGGCCGGGAATAAAACTTACTATCTCATAATTGTGAACCCGACGCTATAACCACTGAGCCATGCGCCTTTACAATATGAATGTATAGAGATAAGAAACAGGTATCTTGCTGTAGAGGAGATATATGGCTATCCCAGTTGGAGAGAGAGATAGAGAGGCAGGGAGAGAGCGAGGGAAGAAAGAGAGAGAAGAAAGAGAGAGAAGAAAGAGAGAGGAGAAAGACAGAGAAGATGGTGAAGATGTGCTGGCGGACTCTCAAGATGCATGGAGGTGTGTACATACACAGGGAGAAATACACATCATAGAAGTTTTCTACAAGCAAACATGACTTGTCCTAGCAAAAGTCGGGCCGGGTGATGGTATTTCCGTTAGTAGAAATGTCATAAATAATTCTTTTTAATATGGACACAGAACCTGATGTTTTAAAGAGAAGAATTAGTATATTAAATCAACCACAGTATTATATAAATTACGGTTACGCGCATGCACACACACACACACACACACACACACACATACACACACACACGCACACACACACACACACACACACACACAGACACACGCATGCAACACACACGCATGCAAACACACACACTTACACACGCTCAAACGCAAACACAGATGATTGATTTCATGGATCTCGGTGTGTTTTTTTCTCTGCCGATCTGTCATACAATTATCAATCACTTACCATTCTCTCTGTCGCTGTCTGTCTGTCTGTCTCTGTCAATATATATATATATATATATATATATATATATATATATATATACTGAGAGAGTAAGTAAAATCCAACTATCCAGCTCTTTCCGTTAATATATCTTGCATAAACGTTTTTCGTATATAAATGTGACATTATTCTAAATCTCCAGGATATTACAGGTTTACTCTTTTTTATTCAGAAGTTTATATTTTCTTTTTTTTATCTACCATTTCCATAGTTTCACTGTCATGAGAGCAAAAACTTTATTTCAATATACAATTGAAGTGTGAAAACTTTTCGGTCATAATTGTTTTCTAAGTAAACCTACAGCATTTATACTTCATATATAATATACTAAAGTTTAAAAATATGAATAATCTAGTATCAATATCATGTCTATCCTGGGCATTAAAAAAATATATTCGTTTATTGTTTTCATTATCTTTTGCTTCATTTTCAATTGTCCATAACGTTTTATGGATGAAAATCAACGGATTATTAGTTTGTAAAATATATAAACATATATATATATATATATATATATATATATACACACTGTTGTGTCTGGGGAGAGTCATTTTCTTTTTGTGCCTTATAATTTAACACACTCACCGGTAAAATTTCCATTTATTCCTTATTTTTATTTTCCTAAAATTTTCGTTGCGTCTTGCAACCTTTTCAATAGTCTTGACTCTGCTCTTTATTTATATTACGTTCCTTTTTGTTTGTTTGTGCGCATGTGTGTGGGTCAGTGTGTGTGTGCCTATGCATGCATGCATGTATGCATGTATGTATGTATGTATGTATGTATGTGTGTGTATGTTGTATATATGTGTGTGTCTGCATATGTATATATGTATTATGTGTGTGCATCTTTATGTATGTGTTCTTCATAATCATGTGCTTGTATGTCCGTCTTTGTGTATTTTTTATGTATGTGTGTGTGTGTCTCCTTGTGTGTGCATGTCTATGTGTGTGTGTATGGATGTGCATCTCCATATGTGTGGACACGTGCTTCCATATGTGTCCTTGTGTGAAGTAAAGTGAGTGTATATATATGGTCATGTGTTTTAGTCTCCATTTGCGTATGTGTGCTTGTCCGTTCATATAACCTATGTACCTATCCGTTGCAGTAATGATTCTGCCAGCTCGTCGCCTTACTCTTAACAATGTATTGGTTTCAAATTTTGGCACAATACAAGCAGATTTGGAAGAAGGGGTAAGACTTTTAAATCTGCCCCTAGGGCCCAACTGGTACTTGTTTTATCGACCCCTGAAAGGATGAAAGGCAAAGTGGACCCCGATGGAATTTGAATATACAATCGAAATACAGAAGAAATGCCACTCAGCATTTTACCTGGTGCAGTAAGGATACTGCCAGCTCGACGCCTAACCCTTAATAATATATTAAACTGTAATAATGGGTCCCTACACCACCTGAGCCTCAATGATGCAGTACCCAAACAACCGACTTTAATATAGGACTGTCATGTTATACAGTATGATATAAGTATGTATGGATGCATGCATGTTTGTCTTCAGTTTTATTTCTTGAGTTTCACAGCAATGGAAAAAAAGTTGGTTTCTAGCCTAGAAACAAACTCTCACTGGAAACTAAAAATAAGTGTTCTACGGATAGACGTAGATATGTATACATATATGCATATATCAATTTATGTATGTACGCATGTATTATATACATATATTCATACATGTATATGTGTTTGTGTGTGTGTGTGTGTGTGTGTGTGTGTGTGTGTACTATTGATTGAGTTCTTTCATCCCCTTCAGGTATTGTCATGACGAATCCCTGAAAGTGTTCAACAAACAGTATTAATCACTTTCTGACTACTTTCTTCTTTTATTAATATATAAAATCTGTACAACACTACAAACACTCTTTACATACATAAATACATGCATGTGCATGTATAGATATAACATATATATATATACGTGTGTGTGTGTGTGTGTGTGTGTGTGTGTGTGTGTGTATGTGTGTGTGTGTGTGTGTGTGTGTGTGTGTGTGTGTGTGTGCAGTGTACGTATATATGCGTATATGAATGTGTACATGAACAAACATGTGTAGGTAGGTATGCTTGTCATTGGATCTTATTACATGTATTAAATGAATGTTTTACATATTTTGATTATATCTTTGACATGTTAGAAGCTGATAAAACGTATTCTTTTCTGTTTTGTGAATTCCGGATCCTCAAGATTGATACTGTAGCAATAAACCTCATAATTTAGAGCTCCAATAAGTATTAGTGGAAATCTAAATTTAAAGCTCGTTTAGAGTACTTGCAAGATTTATGTTGGGTTTGCATTTTGTTAAAGTCATAACAAGAAAATTCCACGAGTATTCTTTCGAATTATCTGTAATTATGCTCTCCAAATCACTGTAGCTTCCTCTATTTGTGTTCAGAGTACTATACTTTCTACAGTTTTCTTTATACAGTGTTCATAATTAGAAATCTCAGACAGCTACTTATGAGGTGGATGATATCCTCAATGTTATTTTCACAAAACCTACATCTGTTGTCGCCTCTGATGGTTTATCAGCATCCCTATCCCTTTTGTGTATCAGGTATTTTGTTGCAGTTTCCGCTCCTTTATCATAAAAATATGCCCTTCAAAGTTAGAGCTAATATCCTAGTTCTTAAACTACTATAAACTACTGTTTGTCAATGCCATTGTCACTTTGAAACCTTCTGGGAATATAGCTACGTATGACCTTTTGCTGGTAAGTATGCAGCCTCTTTTCTGATGACCCGTTGCAGTAGAGTTGGGTAGATTCTCTAGGTGTATATCCCAGTTCATAAGTCATGGAATATTTTCTGAGAAGTTCCATTCCAATTCTCATGATGTTATCGACCGCAAGTGTGCAGACTTGATCCTTGGCTGGACTTCAATATTTGGTAATTAGTTAATGAAATCGAAGAGATATGAGTGCGAGATTTAAAGGCTGTTTGAATCAATGATTTCTCTCTGCTACCTTCTTTTCCTTTTAAGTAAAAGTAGTCTAAATTACCATTGCTGTGGAAATTCCCGGTAAATTTTCGTGCTTTAGCGAAAATAGCGAAGATCTCATGTAGCGTCCTATGTATGTACTACGTATGTATGTATGTATGTATGTATGTATGTATGTATGTATGTATGTATGTATGTTTGCATGTATGTATGTATGTACGTATGCATGCATGCATTATGAATGTATGTATGTAGGTATGTATGTACACACACATATACATATACGTATATATACACGTATATACATATTTACATATGTATTTATCTATGTAGATGTAAATAATAATAATAATAATAATAACAACAACAACAACAACAACAACAACAATAATAATAATAATAATAATAATAATAATAATAATAATAATAATAATAATAATAATAACAAACAAAGACCAAGTAGATTCCCAATGTATGTTATGCAAATCAAGAGAGGAAAGCGCTACTCACATAGTAAGTGAATGTGGCATGCTGGCCCAGAAGGAATACAAGAAAAAACATGACAACCTAGGGAGAGTAATCCACTGGGAGTTATGTAGAAAGCTAGGATTTGAACATACTAATAAATGGTATGAACATGAACCTAGTAAAGTACTAGAAAGTAAGAAATACAAGATGTTGAGGGACTTTAACATTCAGACTGACAGAGTAATAGAAGCTAGAAGGCCTGATTTTGGCAGTAGTAGATAAAGAGAATAGAAAGTGCCAGATAATTGACTTTACAGTCCCAAATGATGAAAGAAATCAATATGAGAGGTATAGAAGAAATAGCACAGTACCTGGACCTAGCCATTGAATTACAGAGACTATGGAAAGAGCGGGTAAAATATATCTCAGCAGTTATAGGTGCATTGGGAACTATCCCTAAAGATCTGAACAGATGGATAGAGCAAATAGGCATAAAACCCCGTTTAGATTAGCTCCAGAAAACAGTGTTATTAGGGACAGCTAGGATACTTAGGAAGGTTCTTGGCATCTAAGGTTACTTGTAGCCCGATGTTAGGATTTTTTCTTTACCAATATCTAATTTGTTGCGTGTATATGAAAATTATAATAATAATAATAATAATAATAATAATAATAATAATAATAATAATAATAATAATAATAATAACAACAACAGCAGGGGAGGGGTATAGTCGACCACATCAACCTCAGTACTTGACTGATACTTATTTTGTCGGCTCTGAGAGGATGAAAGGCAAACAGGGCTGCATGCAAATAATAAGAGAGGTGTTCTCCGACGATTAAAATCAAGAGCGATCAGATACTTATATTCAAATTTGCTAGAACGTATGAACAATGAATAGATTCCTTCTTGTGTGGATTTTCGCTTTTCCATATATAGTATCTTCCTGGCAGACATCAGCAGGCGTCCGCAAATAATGTGTTTGCTGATTTCTATAAACAAAAGACCTGTGCTCTCATTACATTCATCGGTCCGGCGAGATAATTTGACTGAGAAGACACATAATATGGTCGAAACAATGTAGTATGTCAAACTCACCTTATACGCCTGAATCGTTTTATAAATACACGTTGTTTAAAGGGAGGAGGTCTTCTTCAATGACAATAAATAATAGCGATCAGATATTCACGTTCGAATCTGTCAGAACATATGAATTAATACATATGTTATAGAATATTATTTATTCCGATCATATAACAACGAACAATGTACTTGTTTATGTGTATTATATAAAATAAAATAGTTCATTGAAATATGTAAGTAAATGATTAAAATATTTTTCAAGATTTGTGCCTTTATAATTAGATATGTTGTAGAATATTATTTATTCCGATCATAAAACATCGGACAATATATTTGTTCAGACATATTAAAAAAAAGAAAAGAAGTAAAATAGTGCATTGAAATAAGTAAGCGAATGATTAGAATAATGTCCAAATTTGTGCCTTTGTAATTTTACTTAAAAAATAATTTATATACAACTCCGACTTCATTCTTTGTTTACCCTTGTGAATTACCTTTCTTAACACCGAGAAATACCTAACATATCCTCTGGTAAGCGCACACACCTTACTTTGGAAAGTTTCTTATATGCATTCATTGTAAAATATTTTTTAAAATTTATATTATCTTTCTTTAAATATAATATATTTTATCAATTGATAATCACTTCATTCTCGTTTTAAAAAGTTATGGACTATTCAAAATGTAAAAGAAAAAATCATTTATGTCCAGGAAAGACATAATATTGATATTAGATTATTTATATTTTTTATTTATAATTTCATATACGAAGTATAAATGCTGTTGATTCAGTAGTTTTGAATAGAAAAACGTTATTACTCTCTAAAAGTTTCACACCTCACTTGACTACAGTTTTGCTCTCATGACAATAAATATACGTAAACATAAAGAAAAATGTATAAGCTTTTAATAAAAAGAAGTAAACTGGTAATGTTCTAGAGATTTAGAATGATGCCACATTTATGTAACAAAACAATATTCAAAATAATATGAGTACAAAATGTAAAGTAATAAAAATCTGCCTACGTTTTATGAATAAATATACATGACTGACACCCTGGAAAAAGTGTTTCTCATACATATGTATTACTCTCATTGTTTATAATTTTACCCCATCTGAAGTAATTTACCCCTGCTTTTATGATCTCTGCCTCAGTGTAACGGCAACGTTTGCAACATTGTCCAGGATTTTTGTTGTAGTATGAAGTTAAATACTCCTTCTGCGAAAGTTCTTGTGGTATTGCAATAATTTGGCAGCGTATCTTCAGCATCAATATCTTCGTTTCCGTTATGTATCAAGAAATTATAGAAATTATATTGTTGTATGCGTTGGGACCTATTTTCAATGGAATTTTGGCTACATCTAAGATAGCTCAATACAAACCCAGTTTAAATTTCTGCTTTACATCTTTCGATACTCCTACTTGGATCACATACTCAAATTACCGTTTCCACCACCTGTTTCTAACTTTTATCTCAAAGTTTGGTAGGATGTTTAGTCTCTTAGAAATTTCATAAGTATCTACTGGAAATTTGTCGAAAATCCTCATTTATTTATTTGTTTATTTATTTGCTTATTTGATATTTCATTTATGAAATATAAATGTTGTTGATTCAGTAGTTTTGAAAATAAAATGTTATACACTCTAAAAGCAATGAAAAAAAAAATCATGTTTAACGTTATAAGGTAATATATAATATATCTAATTTATCCTCTCCATCTATTGCTGTCTCTGCGTTTCTAGCTTTTACATGCATACAAATACATATGTATGTGTGTGTGTGTGTGTGTGTGTGCATACATGTATCATTATACTGTTGCTCTAAGCATGAGTTTTCCGCTTTTATTGAGCTCTCTGGGTAATAGAAAGAAATACTTTCAGTTTACTTGAAAATTTTTTATTTCTATAATTACAGATAATTTCTAATTTCTACAAGTTGATTTGAAATTCGATTTTTTTTTAATGTAAATTTTGGTGATTCAAATATTATTGTCAAGTCTTTCACAGAACAAGTAGTGCGTTATTTGTGTTCATGATATTTCAACTCTTTCGATATTTCACCATCTCTACATCTTACTGTATACAAACAGTAAAGTACTCAGACGACTTTCAGTTACGCTGAGGAAGGCACCACATGTCCGTGTATTTCTATATACGGCTGTCGGCAAGGAACATAATCGTCTTATGAGAAGCCGATTAGAATATATTATGCAATTATTTCAATATGAAGCAAAATTTTATTTTTAACTGTCTCTTCGTTTTAGCTGTACTTATGTCATTATATTATTGCTTTAAGACATTTTGTTTTTCCAATTTTATTGATCACTCTTGCTAATTTCATTGTGCAAAAGAAATATTTTCTTTAGAATTGCGGAATATTTGTGCTTATAATTACTAAATCTTACCATCCATCCAATCACCTGTCCGTCCGTCCGTCCGTCCGTCCGTCCGACGTTCCGTCTGTCTACTTGCCTATCTATCTATCTATCTATCTATCTATCTATCTATCTATCTATCTATCTATCTATCTGTCTGTCTGTCTGTCTGTCTGTCTCTCATTTACTTCCACCTCTTTCTGTATACATGCATACAAATGCGCGTAAAAACACACGTGCATACATAGAAGAAAGGCTGACACACGCACACATGCGCATTCATACGCATACATACATACATACGCACTTCACATTTACAGAAACAAAATCATATGTAAACATTACACCCCTTGCACACTGCATCCACCCCGCAAGACCGCATCACCAGCAGCACCACCACCACAACCACAACCACTACCATCGCCACCACCACCACAACACCCACCACCACCGCCACCATACAAGTTACCGCAGATCTCAGTACATTATAAAGTCAGAAGAGCGCGAAAATCAATAACAACTGTGTAATATAATTAATGTTGAAATTTGTTTATTCCTTCCTTAAGGCTGATTAACATTCGGGAAAAAGATGGAAGGGGAATGACAGAAGTAGTAGTAATAGTGGAGAGAGAGAGGGGGGAGTCATAAAGAGAGAGAGGGGGGAGGGAGGGAGGTAGAGAAATAAGGCAAAGAATGGACATCAGCCTCCAACACTCACCATCACCACCGCCACCACGTCGCTTCCAACATCCGAGAATGTACTAGTAGTGGCTTACTAACGAGAAGTCCCCTTATTTGACAAAACGTAATAAATAAATAAATAAGTAAATAAATAAATAAATGAATAAATAAATAAATAAAAATTGGGGACCCGGATATAGAAAATGCCAAAAGCAATATGAGTCATCCGATACGATTTAATGTAGCGAAAGGGGGCTGATGCGGATAGCGCCGGAGATGGCGTTAGTATCGTTATTATTATTATTATTATTATTATTATTAGTAGTAGTAGTAGTAGTAGTAGTAGTAGTAGTAGTAGTAGTTGTAGTAGTAATAGCAGTAGTGGTGGTGGTGGTGGTGGTGGTGGTGGTGTTTGGAACGGTGCTGGTTGTGGTCGCCGCAGTTTTGTGTTTGTTCATCGTGTTTTGGTGTTGTTGAGGTTGGCGGTATAGATGCTGACGGTGGTGGTGGTGGTGGTGGTGGTGGCGAAAGTCATGATGGTGGCAATGGTAGTGGTGGCGGTGGTGGTGGTTGTGGTGACGGTGGAAGTAATGGTGGTCGCGGGGTGGGTGGCGGAGGTGGGAGGAGGGGTATGATGCCGATGACACTGGATGGTCTTCGTGGCAATAATGATGATTTTGAGTATTGCTGTTAGTGCTGTTGCTACACTTGCTGCAAGAAACATTGGTGGTGGTGGTGGTGGTGGTGGTGGTGGTGGTGGTGGTGGTGGTGGTGTGAAAATGAAGAAGGTATTGTCATTGTCGATGATGATGGTGATGATGATGGTGGGCGTGGTGGCAGTGAAGGTAGGGATTAGGGATGGAGCTGGTATTGGTTTTGGTGGCGCTTACGGTGGTGATACTTTAGGAGCAGGTGATAGCGGCAGCAGCGGTGGCGGCGGCGGCGGCGGCAGTGGTGATGATAATGAAGATGATGGTGGTGGTGGTGGTGAAGGTGGTGGTGGTGGTGAAGGTGGTGGTGGTGGTGATGTAGTAGGCGATAGTGAATTCGTTAGTAATGATATAGTGGTGATGGTGGTGGTGGTGGTGGTGATGGTAGTGGTGATGGTGGTAGTTGTGATGGTGGTAGTGGTGATGGTGGTAGTAGTGATGGTAATATTAGTTTTGGTGGTAGTAGCGACGCTGACGGCTGTGGTATAGTTGATAGGACTGATAGAGGCAGTGATAATAGTGAAGATGGCGGTGCTACTGGTAGCGCTAGGGGTGGTGGTGGTGGTGGTGGTGGTGGTGGTGGTAGCGGTGGTGGTGGTGGTGGTGGTGGTGGTGGTGGTGGCGGTGGTGGTGGTTGTGGTGATGGTAGCGATGGTGACAGTGGTGATGGTGGTTGCGATAGTGGAGATGCTAGTGATGGTGATAGCTGAAAGTGCTGGCGGTGGCGAGGGTGTTGCTAGTAAAGTATAGATGACGCCATCTCTAACAGCCAGGTCAGTTTGACCAACGCAATTATCTATTGCATTTCATATTTATACAGTGGTAAATCTGTTGAGAACAGTCAGTCTGGCAATATGTTTGACACAGATTCCACCTTGCCAATAACATCGACTCAGATATTAAACCAATACCGTAATGGCCATTAAGGCAGCATGCGTATCGGATAATAATAATTATAAATAACAATAATCATATTTGTTATTATTATTATGATGATGGTGATGATGACGATAACGACGGCGAATGATGATGATGATGATGATGATGATGATGATGATGATGATGATGATGATGATGGTGATGATGGTGATGATGGTGATGATGATGATGATGATGATAATAATGATGATGATGATGGTGATGGTGATGGTGATGATGATGATGATGGTGATGATGATGATGATGATGATGATGATGATGATGATGGTGATGGTGATGATGATGATGATGATGATAATAATGATGATGATGATGATGATGACGACGATGATGATAATAACGTCACAGATGACGACAACTATGGCGACGACGACGACGACGACGACGACGATGATGATGATGACCACAGTGACGATGACGATGACAATAGCGATAACGATGAGGAGGATGATCACAGCAACGACGACGATGACGACGATGACTAAGATGACGACGACGACGACGACGACGATGATGTTTCCATTCGCTTGATGACTTGTGCATTAGAGAACGGACGCTACTGTGAAATAATGCGGTAAATGCCATTCTCAAAGGTATGAACAATCTAAGTGAAGTGGATTCAACTGGATATTGAAACTAGGTCGAGTATTTGATTAGTTGACAACTTAGCACGGCACTTGATTAAGCTGACAATAGAAATGATTACTTTATATAATTAACTACCTAATGTATATTGATGATCTGGAGCCAATATACAAGAGGTGGCGGTCAACTTGGATGCTTTAGCATCAAGTAATTTGCCGTTACTAGACTATAACAAAGAATTTTAATGAAATTAGTTTTAAATAAATTTCTACCTTTAATGTAGTTTCAGTTGATTTTTTAAAATATATATAAAAAACAACAAAACAAATTAACTACATATATACATAACTACATAAGTTATTAAGTCTTACGTAAATTAATGAATATACAAATAATTAGATCATAGACTCAACGACAACTATATAAATATTAGGAAATTACTAAGCTGCATCGTGTAAAGCATTCCCATAAGCGTACTAAAGTATTGCTCAACACAAAATTAAATTAGAAACAAAACATTCAGCATTGATATACTAGTTGTTAAAAATGTGCTAAATCTTTAATTTCATTAACTGAGATTAAGCATATTACTGAGATTAGAGAATTAAGAAAAACATTTAAAAGTATGATAAATAAAAAAAAAAATGACATCATAGAGGAAACATCGTTCTAAAGTACATAGTAACAATTAAAATTTACTACAAATATTCTGGATAAACACTTGAGAGAAAACGGAAATAAATTTATACAAATAGTGATTGAACATGAAAACTATGCCTGAAACGTGTTCTAAATTTTTGTGGAGGCCGATAAATACAAATAGGAAATTAGCAATAGTTGAACATAGAGAGGTATGGGTATGCAGAGAGAATAAGAAAAAGAAAGAAAAAAAGACATGAACAACTTTAGAAAATTGTAGGGCATGTATTCTTCAGGGATGAATATATGCTGATGTTTGTGCTTTTGAAGTATTTTTTTTTGGATGCGTTATTGATGCAATGTTTCGATCGGTATTCTGGAACATAAGATTAAAACAAAGCAAATAAACAAAAAACAAAAAAAAATGAGAGCAAATGTTTGACGAATGACAAAGCAAAGCCAGAAAGAGAGAAAGTGAGTGAGAGAGAGAGAGAGAGAGAGAGAGAGAGAGAGAGAGAGAGAGAGAGAGAGAGAAGGAGAGGGAGAGAGAGAGAGTACGATTAGACAGGAATGCTGTTGATTAATAAACGTTCCAATATTGACGAAGTGAAAAATTAAAAAAGTAGCCATTTTCTTCCCTGCTCTGTATCAACCCTTATGACTTATACGGCGAATATGTAACAATAATTACCCCCACAACACCACAGTGTTTGTCTTTACACTGTCTCACCTATTGTACCACAGCGGCTTCTGCTCCTTTGAACTAGTACATTGCATACCATCTCTGTCCCAACCCCAGCCGTTGTACTCACTTCACTTCTCTGTTGTGTCACAACATGCAAATCATGCTATAAACATTTTACTGAGTCCTTCCATCTCAGATCCGCTCCCCTCTGGGACATCTCCACTTCAATAGATTGAAAATAAACACAATGGAAGAGTATCATGAGGGCAAGTAATGACTAAAATCTTAAGCTATTTCATTCAGTAGGATGAAAAATAATGCAAATGAGCATCAGATTAAAGAGAAGCATATTTATATTACACATCATATGGCACACGTGTATATTAACATGCATTATAATGTTTCTAGACTAATGAAGAGGTGAAGAACGAGAAAATAAGGAGAAAGAGAAGCATTCTTGATAATTTTAAATTCCCAAACTGAGTTCGGTATAGTTTATATTAAACTCGAAGATTTATAAGTCGGTGTCTGTGGGAGAAAACTTTGACTGAACTCGAGTTCCGGAGGATTGCAACTTTGGAAAGAAAGGCTAAGGCAGAATGTTTAGAGACGGGTAAATGTAGTGAGGCACTATAAGGATTACGGGACGACATGACATAGTTACCTTAGATGAGCAGAAAAAAGAGAGTGACAAGGGATTGCTTGTTCAGATGAGCTATTGTAGTAGCGGTAGAACAGCATGAATAAACAATGTGTATATATGTGTGTATGTATGTGTATATGCGTGCGAGCGTGTATGTTTGGATAGTGACTGATTTTGTAGATGTTGTTTATCCCAATGGTTAGGCCTGATCGATGAGACTTATAATCAAAGGCATGACAGTCTAGTTATCCAGTCATGACTAGATGAAATCATGACTATCCAGTCTTTCTTCGTATCTGAGGCTACTTTATCCAATGCGCCCTTCTTTATTTAGAACAGTTGAGTTTTAGCTACTATTTCTAGCGGGTGAAACGACTACCTAGATGCTCGCCGGTTGGCTCAAATACCTCTTGCGGTAGTAGTGATATATAAATGATGTTTTACATTTCAGCCAGTTTAATAATTTTTATTAAATGTACTTTTCTTTCGTACTTGGACAGTTCCATTTATCAACAAAATATTTTTTCATACTGGAGAAGCAATCAATATTTTCTAAATGCATTTTGGATACTGATTTCAAATCTGCTTTCAGTTTTAATCTCAATACATCTAGTTTTTGAAATATCATGTTTTATTAGTTTTGCTACTTTTATCAATACTTTAAGTAGTATTAAAATAACATTTCATGCAAAATTTGTTTATTGCTTGAGCCGATACATACAGTATACACTTAATTAATTCATACATAATTAATTTTAACCTCAATTTTATATCATAGATTCAATTAGATTCAATTAGATTCAATTAGATACTCATGTAATTGAAGAATATAGATTACACAAATTTTAAAAAGTATTGCGAATATCATTTTCTGTTACAAACATGGTTTGGGTCGTCGCAATATATAGTATCTTATAACAGTCAGCCGTCATATCTTTCTTCTAAAATCAGTGATATGATGTTTCTATTTCATGAATCTCTTGATGGAATCGTTACATTTGTTCATTGCTCACCGTACCAACATTTTCTGGAAAGAAATCTAGATAAGAATGTAGGAAGTGTACTTTTAACGACAACCTACGTCCCATTTATTTATAGACGTCAAGGAGATTCTTAACTCCATTACTCTATACAGGATACTTATTTCTCAGGAAGTGTTCTTATAACCATATGACAGCTTACCTGTCTTTTAATTCCAGATTATTTAGGGGGTTGTTCGAATGCAATTAATTTTAAAACTTTTCTGATTTACGATTTACCTAAAATTTCCTCCTTTAAAGCCCACATCTAAGAATAGTACCGTGAAAGGTATTGAAATCTTTATGGATTAACTTCACTTTTTCATACAACCAAGATTAATATATAGAGATGTTTAATCCTGGGACATATGTTGGCCTTAGTGGTCAGTCAAGGTTACTACAGTGATCTGTGTTAACATGATTTTGCCATAGACACAAGAGACAACACTATTTTGTGTATCTTGCTTGCATGATCCCTATTAGCATTCCTGTAACTTATACTGTAAGTGGGTATACATACGCACATTAATGAATGTGATGTTGAATGATATGAAACAGTACATCAATGCTGGAAATCTCTTTTAGGTGTGTAGAATGGACAATGGGAAGTCATGGTTTTACATTACCTTTATGCAACAGAACTGTTGCCAAATTAATGAAAAGACGTTAGTTACATGCAACGAGTTTGGAACAAGTTTGCGAAGATTTCATTGATATCATTGCTGTAACAAGGTGAAACATCTGCTCTAAAGCATGTTGCCAAGTTGAAATTTGTTACAACCTCAATATATCTAGTTTGTTGTTTTTGAAATACAACTTTTTTGTTTCCTTTTAGTTTTCCCAATTTTATCAATAAAGAGTATTAAATAGCATTTTTAACGAAATTGTATTGCTTGAGACGATGTATTCAGTATATAATTAATTAACACATAATTAATTTTAACTTTAATTTCAAACCATAAACCTCAACAATAAAATTTTGTTGTTGATGGCAAGTATTTGCATATTTTGTTTAAGTAAATTACTTCCCTTCAGTCCAAAAAGTGCTGCGTTCAATTTCAGCAGCGATAATTCTTTAACAAAATCATTTGAACAATCTTGTATAAATGACCTTAGTTCCAGATTTTCTCTAGGTATTGTTGTCACGATTTGTAGAACGTTCAGTATCCCATCAATTTCACCTTTATCACTATTCATTTCATCAGTCATAGAAGCCTTCCCCCCTCATTTGGAGAAAAGGGAATGGGTATTGTTCATCAGGTTGAACGGTCTTAGTGTTAAATACCATTTTGGTTAGATGATTTTGTGCTTGTTATTTCCAGGAAACCCAACTGTGTTAACACTATAAAAATCACAGTCAGTATGATCATCTTTGTTCTTTCTACATATTCTGACCATCACAAAACTTATTCACAACCAAGTGTGTAACTTCGCTTGAAAAAGCAGAACAGATTCGATGTGACACCTATTGTTTGACAACTAAAGTATACCAAAGATATTTTCATAAGCTCCATTTAGACAGCTCATCGTTGTACCTTAATTGTGAAAATAAAACAAACATAGCGGAAAAGGTTTGAATGATTTTGGCATTCATGAGGGGTGCTGATTAAATGGCAACGAGCTGGACAAATGCTATTAGAAATATAAAATATTTCAAGTATAATTATGAAAATATAAACGGTCCGATATCAAAAATTATACATACTATAGAAAGCCCGGATATAGTTTTCAAATCAGTATAGAATATCATTTCTTGTCCACCCAAAATCATCTCCGACAGAATTTCGTTGCTGACCAATATCCTCGTAGATTGAATCAAGTCCAGCACAACCCTAATAGCTGATGGAAGTTTCGAAGTAAATCCTGTTAATTAACTCAGAGTGTGACCAAAAGAAACAAACAATTAAAGCCACATGGAAAATTCGGTTCGTCGTAAACTAATTTTCTCGTTTTCTGCCAATAATTTTTTAGTAAATGATGATATACTTAATGCGCGTGCGCGTGCACACGTGTATATATACACACATGCATACATACAAAGAACCATACATATGTTTGAGGATGTCTGCGCACAACTGTGCCTGCCAGTGTGTGTATATATTAATGTATGCATTCATACATATGTACATATATCTAAATCTATCTATCTATCTATCTATCTATCTATCTATCTATCTATCTATCTATATGTATATATATATATATATATATATATATATATATATATATATATATACATATATATAAACGTATGTACGTATGTATACCCACCCACAAAAGGACACACACACATACACACCCAAAAGCGTTCTCAAAAGTTTTCTGTATACACAACCACATATAACATTATTGTGAATATATATGGCAATTCATTTTAGAAAATTTTATCACGTAGCTGTTTGCATAATATGCCTCTCGCTATGCGTTTGCATATATGTGTGTGTGTGTGTGTGTGTGTGTGTGTGTGTGTGTGTGTGTGTGTGTGTGTGCGTGGATGTGTGTGTGTATCAACGTGCGTATGTATGAAGGTTCATACGTGTGTACGAATGTATATATTAGGACGCACGTGTGCACATGTTTCTGGGTGTATTGAATGACGTGTTCGGTAGTTTTACACAATGAGATATCATTGATAATCTACACTTGCTCAATTAAAAGAGTGGAATACATAATATTTGTGCAGAATAACATGGCTGTTAAGTGGTATACCTTATTCACGGTATAATATTGCTTTGCCAGGTTAATTCTTCTGCACTGTTATCTACAGAAAATACTGGCGTACAGTAAATGCGTGTAAGTGTGTGCAGATATATGTATATGTATTATATATATATATATATATATATATATATATATATGTATGTATGTGTGTGTGTGTGTGTGTGTGTGTGTGTGTGTGTGTGTTACGCATGTGTGGCAGTGAGCAGGTATGCATCTAATTACACTCACACCACACATATACACACACAAACATATATTTGCTCGATCAACTGGATTACCTTCGCATCGAAACTGTGTGACAAAGATTGTGACAAAGATTGTGACAAGGCTACTGTTGAAGTACATACATACAGGCATACAAACATTTATACATACATACATACATACATATATATATATATATATATATATATATATATATATATATATATATATATATATATATATATATATATATATATATATATATATATATACCGAAAGAAAATTAGATTTGACGTCCATATGAGAGTCTTCTATTTTTAAGTGAATGGCTTGCCCCTTTGTTCCTTTGCTTCAATGTTTTTGTTGTTCCTGTCTGTTTTCGTAATGGTATTAGATAGGAACCTTTTGTGTGTTGCAGAGCTCATTTCATACACGTTCTTTGCTTTAACAACAGGATAGTGTACGTTAAGGTAGTGTTTAAAAAGTGTCAGGTGAATGTTTATAGGAAGGAGTTGAAGTAGTGCCAAAATGTTGGGGTTTTAATCAGTTTAATCAACTGTAACTTCAGGGTTCTCCAGTTTCCTTGTGTTGTGGGGAATTTCCGTGATTTGAAACCAAATCTGTCTGAGAGTTAACCGACGGTTGTGTTTCTTGAGAGTTTAAAACTTCTTCACATCTGCTTAACCTCGCCTCTCGCCGTCTTCTCAAAGAAGCGTGACATACCAAATTTTCTTTGATCGTCTCTGGGTATTTTTCAACGAAATGAAGTGGTTGCATCACCATTTCCTTCACCAATAGGGTTCATCAGAGTACAGAGTCATTACATAGATGTACTGTACATGTATACAAACGAGAGAACATTCAGCACTCGCGCTTTGAATGTCTTGTATGTATATATATATATATATATATATATATATATATATATATATATATATATACATGTACACACACATACACACACATACATACATATATATATATATATATGTATATATATATATATATATATATATATATATATATATATATATATATATATATATATATATATATATGTATATATATATGTGTGTGTGTATTATATATATATGTATATGTATATATGTATATGTACATATATATATGTATATGTATATATATATATATATATATATATATATATATATATATATATATATATATATATATATATATATATATATATATATATATATATATATATATATAGTTTTTTTTGCTTCGAGACCCACGATTCTAAAAAAAAAGGAATTATTACACGTTCTTCCTAAGTTAAAAAATTTTTATGACGTCAACAATACACACACACACACACACACACACACACACACACACACACACACACAGACCAGGTGTATCTATCGTTTTTCTCTATTATTTGCGTGCATACATGCATGTGTGTGTGTGTGCGTGTGAAATTTGTTGGCAATGATCACAGTCTATCTCTCTCTCACTTCTCTCCTCTTCTTTGAGACAAATATCTGATCAGCTGTTAATAGATGCCATCTAATTATGAAATGTCAAACAATTGATCTAACTTGTCACATTGTTGCATGATAGCAATATTTGTAAGAATCACTCGTATTATACATTAGACGTAAATGCTTAGCCTTTCGTTTCAGAACCAGAAATAACTTCATTGATGTTCAAATACATATTTGTTTTTCTATCATATATACAAGTTTCAACAGTGATATACGACTTACAAAACCTTCGAGACTGCTGTGATCGGCGTCGCTGTTGTTCTGCATGCACATCTATTGGTTTGTTAGTTGGTGTCAGTAGAAAATAGCAAGGTCAACGAGGGACTTTCAGATGGTTGCACGTTGGATGATGAAGGATCGGATGAGGTGTTTACAGTCGAATTAATGAGGTGAAGTATGGTAATGGTGACAGAAAAATAAAAATAAACCTATGACTATTAGTCTTGAGTTGATAAGTTATGTATTTAGTTCGTTCAAGGGGACTGCGATAGAAAAAGCAAATAGAGAAACTGAGCCTCTATTACATAGTGGCTGCTGCTGCTGTTGTTGTTGTTGTTGTTGCTTAGTCCTAGATTCGCTCTGACCAAACAGACCTACGATCAAGGATATTCTAACCGTGACCATACCATCCAGTCTTTATTTCATTTGCGATGTATCTCAGATTACGTCATTCAATGTATTATTCCCTTTTTAAAGAAGGTAGGAAGATTTGGCTACAAATTCTTGCAAGCTGATGGAACATGTAAAAGCTTGTCCTTGTCTATGTAGTAGGCAACGCCTGTTGATGGTTTGTCAATCGGCCAAATGGCTTTCTTTTGGTGAGAATGCCTAGCACTATTCCATATACATGAACATTTCTCTACTTGTTCTAGTAGGCTGTAAAGGTCTTTGTAAGCTGTAAACAACGGATCATTCATGTAACATATATAGGCTCTAAATAGTAATTTTAGTCACCATGATGGAGTTTTATCAATGTTATGTATATGGTGTCGATCAGCTTAGAGTTGAATTACGTCAGAGTTGGGTAGCTAACATATAGGCTTATATTCCGGACGAATCTAGATACATCATACATATGTCTGATAAAGAGGACTTCACTCATTAACATTAAATAAGCACAATTGTAATAATCGAATGTGTTCTATTTATATTACCTCCATGACTTACTACTACTACTACTACTACTATTACTACTACTACTACTACTACTACTACTACTACTACTACTACTACTACTACTAGTGGTAGTACTGCTATTGCTGCTGCTACTGCTGCTACTACTGCTACTGCTGCTACTACTTTTATATGTCTGTGTATTTGTGTTTGTCCACCGCCCAATCGGTGTTGGTTTGTTTAAGTCTCCGTAACTTAGCGATTCAGCAAATGATTACGATAGAATAAGTACCAGACTTTAAAAATACATAAGTACTAGGGTCCATTTGTTCCAGTAGACTCTTCAAGACGGTGCTCCAACGTGGCCACGGCCCAATGACTGAAATAAGTGAAAAATAAAAGACAAAAGACGTTCATAACTGTATCTTAACATCTCTATCAGTTTACAGGCCTCCATTCATATATAACATGTAATAGCTTAATATATTTACAAGAACTTACAAAAAGTGAAAATGATATACTGCCATGTTTGGTCTGGCTAAATCAAAATGGTTTCTTGTATTCTTCCTTGCCACTCGGATTGTTTAAATGTAGTTACAAAAATATGTCCTTCTACTGAAATGAAATTTCAGTAAATTTTCTGTATCTTTGTGCAGCTGAAGATTGCTCTGCATTTTACATTTAATGTAATGCTCACATTGCTTAAATAGATGGAGTTGCATGAAACGATCACAATGCATTAACCTTGAATATCCTTGTTGCTTATTTTGATTTTTAATCACCTTATTTTGGAATTGTTTGGATAATACCATACTTAATTCTGGTGCCTAAACTTAAGTACCATATTCACCTTGAATCTAAATTGTATATATATTTATATATATATATATATATATTCTTTTATTTTTTCTTTTACTTGTTAAGCCACTTGACTGCGGCCATGCTGAAGCACCGCCTTTAGTCGACCAAAGTGACCCCAGGACTTATTCTTTATAAGCCTAGTACTTATTCAATCGGTCTCTTTTACGAAACTGCTAAGTTACGGAGAGGTAAACACACCAGCATCGGTTATCAAGCAATATTGGGGGGACAAACATACACAAGCGCGCGCACATATATACGAGGGGCTTCTTTCAGGTTCCGTCTACCAAATCCACTCACAAGGCTTTGGTCGGCCCGAGGCTATAATAGAAGACACATGCCCAAGGTGCCACGAAGTAGGACTGAACCTGGAACCATGTGGTTGGTAAGCAAGCCACTTGTCACACATCCACTCAAGTGCCTATATATATATATATATATATATATATATATATATATATATATATATATATATATATATATATATATATATGTATGTATGTGTGTGTGTGTGTGTGTGTGTGTGCGTGCGCGTATGTGTGTGCGTGCGTGCGTGCGTGTGTGTGTGTATGGAGGCGCAATGGCCCAGTGGTTTATTGAGCGAAAACACTTAAAACACTAGGATGCTCTGCCAGGGAGTAGTGGCGAACCCAGTTGTATTCTTTCACCACAACTTTCTCTCACTCTTTCTGTTGTACCTGTATTTCAAAGGGCCAGCCCTGTCACGCTGAATCTCCCGAGAACTACGTTAAGGGTACAGAATACAGATGGGCTCAGAAGAACAACATGCAGTTTATTGCAGGAAAATTCCAAGCCCTGCACTGCCAGCTCACAAAGCTGAATGACATGCAGGCAGGATACACTGGTCCGGAAGAAATCGCAATCCCTGAATCAAAATCGGTGCGTGACCTGGGCATTGACACGAGCAATGATGCATCTTTCCAGGTGCATATTACCAATTTTGTAACAAAATGCAAACGGCTAGCTGGATGGAACTTCGGAACTTTAAAAACAAGAAAAATGAGACAATGATGGTCCTTTGGAGGGCATACGTCCTCAGCCGCTTGGATCACTGCTCCCAACTATGGACACCACACAATATAAAATTAATGGAGTAACTCGAAGCAATCCAACGAAGTTACACAAAAAAATCGTCTCAATGCAACGTATCAGCTACTGGGAAAGACCGAAAGAAATAAAACTCTTCTCTCTAGAACGACGGCGGGAAAGATGTGCAGTGATATACATCTGGAAAATCCTGGAAGGCCTTGTACCAAACTTTGGCATTGAAAGTTACACAAACAGCAGAACGGAGCGCCACTGCATAGTGCTAAAGATTCCAGCATCACCATCAAAATACAGGTTCAGATACTACAACAGCTTAGGTTTCAAAGGCCCACAGCTCTTCTATATCCTTCCAAAATACCTAAGAGACCTGCATGATGTGAATGTAGGTGTCTTCAAAACAAAACTGGATCTCCTCCTGTCAAGGGTTCCAGGTGAGCTTACCTCATGTCGTTAAACACAGATGAAGGCAGCAGCATGAAACTCCCTCATTCACCAAATGCCACAGAGAGGAGGTTTCAAATAACGGTGTAGCACAGCTAACGGTGGTGCCTCGGCATGACCACAGCTTTGAAGCTGAAGGAATTTAAAGATTTAAAGATTAAAGATTTATATATGTATGTATATATGTGTGTGTGTATATGTGTGTGTGTGCTTGTGTATGTCTGTGTGCGCGCAAGTGTGTACGTGTGTGTGTGTATGTGTGTTATATTTTGCTTGATATCTTTACGATTTCTTTAGAACTTAAAACTCTTATACTTGAAATTTGAACTTTTCTTTTGTCGAATAAGAAAAAAGAAGGAGAATGATGAAGAATAAGAGAAAGATGTAGCGTACATTTTCAGGTGGTTAAGTGTAGAAGTACTAGCTGGTATATATGGAGCTGAAAGTATCAAACATTAATGTAATAGGGTTCTAAAATTCCACTTGGACATTACACGAAATTCAATGTACGGTTAACTAGGTTTTATACACATAAATGTTTAGTCGATATAACTTTCTTGATTTTCATGCTCTCGTTTCCTTTAAAGTAATTTTACTATATATTTTAATACAACTATGCTACTGGCTGACAGTTTCCTACCGGAAAACGTCTTTTAATATTTGTATAGTTGTGGTTTTGAACCGTTTTCATCCAAATGTGTTTCGGTCTGAAACCATGTGGAGTATAAAAAAAAAAGTGACAGAAAAAGAAAAGTGTAAATGTAATCCGTTAGATTCAGTATCGCACAATTTTCTAAACTTCTGGTGTGATAAACTGAATATTTACATAAAAAAAAGGCCGAATATTTTTAAATACTTTAAACATATACATATAGTTTATATATTGAACAGATAGAAAGTTTGAGCAACTTGTTTATATTACATAAAGCTAGAATAAAGAACGTATTTGTGGCTAGTAAAATTTAGTACCAGGGTTTTTTTAACTGATTTACTTAAGTGTTGGGAAGCGTTGAAACTTGTATATATACACATATTAGTAACATTAGTAATAGACTTGTATATGAATAATATATATGTACATGCATGTATGCGTGTAGGTATATATACATATATATATATATATATATATATATATATATATATATATATATATATATATATATATATAGTGGAGGCGCAATGGCCCAGTGGTTAGGGCAGCGGGCTCGCAGTCGTAGGATCGCGATTCCGATTCCCAGACCCCGAGTGTTTATTTAGCGAAAACACCTCTAAAGTTCCACGAAGCTCTGGCAGGGGGTTGTGGCAAACCTTGCTGTATTATTTCCCTACGACTTTCTCTCTTACTTCCTGTTTCTGTTGTATCTGTATTTCAAAGGGCCAGCCTTGTCATACTCCGTGTCACGCTGAATTTCCCCCGAGAACTACGTTAAGAGTACACGTGTCTGTGGAGTGCTCAGCCACTTGCACGCTAATTTCACGAGCAGGCTCTTCCGTTGATCGGATCAACTGGAACCCTCTTTTCTATTTGACGAAGTGCCACGATATATATATATATATATGTATATATATATATATATATATATATATATATATATATATATATATATATATATATATATATATATATATATGTACACGTATACTGCAGTAAATTATATATAAATATCTATATGTATTCCAGGCCTGAATGATTGCTCGGAGACACAAAATATATATGAATCTGCCCAATTTTTCTGTCACCGCAGCATGAAACTCTTAGTAGGTCACATTTAAATACTGCGTATATTAAATGATCTATATGAATATATATATATATATATATATATATATATATATAAAGTGCTTCCTATCGATTACGCCAGTTAATTATACATAAATAATCATGTGTGTGTGTGTGTGTGTGTGTGTGTGTGTGTGCGTGCATGTGCGTGTGCATATATAATTAACTGGCTCAATCCTCAGGAAACATTTACGTGTGTATGTGTCTATGTGTGCGCGTCGTGCATGAGTGTATATGTGTGAGTGCGTGGGTGCATGCGTGCGTGTGCGTGTGTTGTTGTGCGTGTGTGTGTTTGCATGCCTCACAGGAGGTGGGGCAGTTTTCAAGACCTTGGCAGGCCCTCCCACTTTGGGAAGATCGATCTGGCTGGTGTCCAGCGAGAGCATCTTCATGTCAGTGTATGCAGGAAATTCTGGAAGGGAACAATGTCTATAACAAATAACTGCAACTGAATATACTTCGCTGAGTTAAGCTACTGTGCTAAAGTGGGCAGCGATATAGACCTACCACCCCGAAGTTAAAACTGTCACCATGATGGTTTCCTTGATTTGAATCTTACCAGACGCGAAGCTGGGGAAACAGTTGAGTGGTGGGAAATTCTATGTGTCTCTGTAGTGTTTAGCTATAGAATTAAGAAGTGAATACTAACAGGAAAAGACAGATGTGTGAGATAAGGGAGAAAGAAGAGAGGAATAGAGAGAGGAGAAGAGAAAATAGAGAAAAGGGGAGAGAGAAAAGGTGAAAGAGGGAAAGGAAAAGGGAGACAAAGAAAAGAGAATGAGAAGAGGTGGAGAGAGAAAGAGAGAGTATATCAGTAAGGAAAGGAGTAAAAACTGAAGATACAGTAGGGTTCATGGAATAATAAATAGAATGGAATAGAAATTGGAGTTGTAAGGGAGAGGCTGAAGAAAACTAGAGGAAGGGGAATGAGAGAGAATGTAGAGGGGGTAAAAGAAAAGAATAAAGAAATAATCAGAGATATAGAGGTGGGGAGAGAGAGGAGAGAAAAGTGTAAGAGTAAAAACTGGGTATGAGAGCAATAAATATTTTTAGGGGACAGTTAGGAAGAGTGAAAATAAGAAGGTAGAAAAATAGAGATGAAGGAAGAGGATGTGGTGGTGGTGGTGGTAATGAGAGAGGAACGGGAGGAAGAGGATGTTGTGGTGGTGGTAATGAGAGGGAAAAAGGAGGAAGAGGAGGAGGAGTTTATAAAAATTGTGTAACTATGGTAATTTGTATGATTCAGGCTCAGTAACTGTTTCTGACATCATCTATCATTCCCCACATCACAACCCCCAACAACCCGCCCTTATCACCACCGACAACACTGCCACCTACACCACAACTACAGCTATTATCATCACCATGAGAATACTTAGCACTCCTCTTTTAATTCTGAAGCACAAATCTGTCTGTCTATCTGTCTGTCTATATCTCTACCTACCTTCTTATCTATCTATCTATCTATCTATCTATCTATCTATCTATCTAACTATCTATCTGTCTGTCTGTCTGTCTGTCTGTCTGTCTGTCTGTCTGTCTGTCTGTCTGTCTGTCTGGTTGGCTGGCTGGTTGGCTGGCTGATTGGCTGTCTGGCTGGCTGGGTGTCTGTCTGTCTATTTGTATTTATATTTTATCTTGTACAACATAGGTGTGTGCATATCATGTATTAGCTCTATATCAATAAACAAATATATCTTTTTGTCTGTCTGTCTGTCTGTATGTATGTATGTATGTATATGTGTACATTTGATGCGCACTCTATACGGTCCTTTTACTCTTTC
Organism: Octopus bimaculoides; assembly: GCF_046866305.1. NCBI lineage: Eukaryota > Metazoa > Mollusca > Cephalopoda > Octopoda > Octopodidae > Octopus > Octopus bimaculoides. The sequence continues at coordinate 98,894,502 of NC_142929.1, forward strand.
GGTTTCCTCTCTTTTTCTCTCTTATTCTTTTACCTCCTCTTCTCCCCCTATTCTATCCAGTTACTCTGTCAGTCTCTCTTCCTCACTCCTCCTAACTTGTTCACGTTGTCCTACGTGACCATCGGCCATTTTTCTTTCTTTCTCTCCGTTGTAGCTGGAACAAGGAAGACGTGTTCTTGTTTGTCTCCTGTCCTAGCTTGATTTATGCGGTTGCCACCACAACCTCGTTTAGGCTTAGCAACCCTTCCTGTTTGTTTTCACTGTCATGTTTGTGTTACCAATTTTGACCCTCCGCACGCAAAATCCCAAATTTTATTGAATTTGCTTTGCGGGAGCAACGGTTTTATCGAAAGCGTATATTGTTGTTAAATGCTTGAAATACGAGACTAGAAAAACAGCCAACAACTGATGAAGGGTTGTTCTTTATGTTGTTTGTCTTGTTTTCCATTTGTGTCTTTCATTGTTCGAAAAAATAGATCATGTACTTGTGCTTCGTATTTTTTGTTGTACACCTTTCGTGCCGTCCAGTACCCGCACATGCATCTATCTCTCTCTCTCTCTCTCTCTCTCTCTATATATATATATATATATATATATATATAGCTCGAAACGTCAAAGACTTTCCGTATTCCCGAGCATCATACTAATACATCCTTTTGTTATTTACACCACCTGTCCTCGTCTGTTGTTTTTTCGTATATTCTCCTACACACACACACACACACATATATATATATATATATATATATACATATGTATAGATGTATGTACATATACGTATGTATATATGCATATATATATATATATATATATATATATATATATATATATATATATATATATATATATATATATATATATATATATATATCCGTACGTACATACATACATACATACGTACATACATACATACATACATGCATACATACATACATACATACATACATACATACATACATACATATAGTCAGTCGATTTGGCAATGTCGTTAGACTAAAAAGGGCAGTGCCATTCAACAGTACAAACCTGGCGAGATTGAGGGATCAGTTTGAATATCTGTCCGGATGTTATTCCCTGCTTTTTGTAAAGAGAGTAACCCTGAGAAATATACGTTGCTGGGGAGGGAGAAATAATAAAAGGTTGGCTTCTGGGAAGTATAAGTAATTAAAGAGGTATCTGAAAGGTGAGACACAATAAATTCAGATGCCCTTAGTAGTAGTAGTCGTAGTAGTAGTAGTAGTAGTAGTAGTAGTAGTAGTAGTAGTAGTAGTAGTAGTAGTAGTAGAGATGGAGTTGTAAAAATGGCGTGTTAATTAGCCACTACTTGTAGCGTGTGTCAGAGTGAATATTTACCAGTTATGTGAACGGCCTTCTTTTGGATGCATTTTTGTGTAGCTGGAGCATCATGTTAGATATTTAGCACCCTTCAGATACAAGCAGCTCTTAAGCTCTTTTGCGGGCCACAAATTGGTTGGGAATTAAGCATTTAATTACTCTGAAATAGAAATTCAAAGATACTATTTCGGTAATGTTATGAGGTAGCCAAAGAAATTCATGAGGGATTATGAAGCTTAGTTTGTTGCTCACAAGAAGTGTAGATGTATTGAGTACAAGATTCTTCTAGCTGTACCTTTCTGCTGTTTAAACAATCTAGACTAACAAGTTCGCAAGGTGGTAATCTGGCAGAATGCCTTATATTTCTTCAGTCTCTTTACATTCTAATTGCCAATCCTACTGATGCTAACTTTGCCTTTATTCTTTCGGGTTCGATAAAATAAAGTATCGATAAAATACTGAAATTGTTAGTATCAATTGACTCTTTCCTTGAAAATTAATGGTCTTGCGTCTAAATCGGAAACCATTGTGGAATGTTTTGGGCCAGCCAGAACGCGATCTATGTAATTTTTTCTTCGTAGTGTAGTGAATAGAAGAGTGCATTTCTAATGTTTCTTCTTCTTCTTCTTCTTCTTCTTCTTCTTCTTCTTATTATTATTATTATTATTATTATTATTATTATTATTATTATTATTATTATTATTATTATTATTGTTCAGTAGTTTTATTTTTATAACGTGCTTTCACTTCACTACTGAGCGCAGCTCTGTGCGCCTTGGGTATGTGCTGTGGTTTGCTGTGGTGCTCTTATGTTTACTGTATTGAAAGTGTTTTGCGTAGAATGTGTGCAGTACCCAGTAGTGCAATTTTCTGTATGTTATATATATTTGTAAGTCCTGGTGTTTTTGTTATGTATTTGTTTGAATATTTTTTTATTATACCTAAGGCACCTACTATGATAGGAATTGTTTCTGTTTTTAGATTCCACATTCGAGTTATCTCTATTTCCAGGTCTTTGTATTTTGAAAGTTTTTCCATTTCTTTTAGAGAAACGTTGTCATCTGCTGGTATTGATACATCAATTAGAAAGCATTTTTTTTCTTCATGATCTTTGACAACTATATCTGGTCTATTTGCCTTAATTTCTCTATCTGTGTGTATTGGCATATCCCAGAGTATGGTTGCTTTCTCGTTTTCTGTGACCTTTTCTGGCGTGTGTTTATACCATCTTTTTTCTGTTGTTATTCCATAGTGTTGGCATAGCTTCCAGTGTATATAGGTCCCAGCTCTGTCGTGTCTGTGAATATTATTATTATTATCATTATTATTATTATTATTATTATTATTATTATTATTATTATTATTATTATTATTATTATTATTATTATTATTGATATTGAGTGAGAGAGCAGTGCGTGCCATCAAAGTGACACTGGGGTAAAATATACGAATCCCAGTATATCCATCATGACTACCCGTCTGATAAGAGTACACCAAGTATATGCATCACAACCATATGTGTGTGACATGGTGATCTCATATCAAGATTAACAGCGCATGACCTTGCAGGTAGGAGCTCAGTTAAAATTTTCTTCAGCTCGAGTAGACCATCCTGCTCAAAAGGTCCCCGAATAAGGGTTGTTTAAGGATGTTGAATGAAACACCCATGTTTCTAGAGGTGAATCATTCAAACCTCAAAGAATTCCTCTCAACACATGGCTATGATGCTCCCCACTACCTCTGCTCGTGATCAGAGATGCACATATCGTCAACCACCAAGGGACATACTCAACTGGTTAAGGTCAAACAACTGACAATCAAATCTATGGTATTGAGCAGAATATTTGCTGTGGCCCATCTTTTATACAAAGACAAAACAATGTACGTGGCAACATTATTATTATCATAAAGCGGCGAGCTGCAGAAACGTTAGCACGCCGGGCGAAATGCTTAACGGCATTTCGTCTGTCTTTACGTTCTGAGTTGAAACTCCGCCGAGATTGACTTTGCCTTTCATCCTTTCGGAGTCGATAAATTAAGTACCAGTTGATCTAATCGACTGGTCCCCTCTCCCAAAATTTCGGGCGTTGTGCATAGAATAGAAAAGAACATTATTATTATTATTATTTTGAGATAATAGAACGTAAATTGGAGCAGATTTGGTTAAAATTTACATCAGATCCATCGTCACGTACTGGTAGTCTCGTTGGCCTGTTTTGCATGCGTTGCAGTAATGGGTAAATACCTTTCCATTGATATGGTGGGAGACTTCTGCGGGTGTTTTAAACAGTATTCTTCGGTCTGTACAGCTGCAATACAGATCGAGTAAACTACTAAAGGGATTTGAAGGCTGAGAGCTTTGATGTGAGGATGAGGTGAGATTCTTAGAAGGGTAATATCACTCGCCTTGTTAGGGGTAAAAGAAACATCAGAAAACGAAGATAGTCAGAATAAGACGAGTGGAGAAATAATCATTTAGCTAGGTTCAACTACCAGAGGGTTCAAGGAACAGAATGAAGGGAAATGTTATAAGATGCTGAGCAAAGAATAACTAAAGCACTGGTGTTGGTAAAAGATGTTCACAGCGTTGTAAAACAGTAGATAAATCATGACATGTTGCTAAGAGTAAGACAGTGAGACAGAGTTGCTGATGAGGTGCTGGTGATGTCAAGGTTAGAGAAATGAATAAGAGGATAAATAAATACAATGTAAGCGCAGATACCATGCCTTTAAGAAGCTGGGATACAGTGTGACATGGACAGTAGAGATTATTTAAGGAGAGGTGGGGGTTATGTATATATAGATATATAGATATAAATGTGTGGGTTGTAGCTTACGTTTTAGAATAGGTGATATATAGCATGAGGATAGCACATAAGCACCAACACCAAATTTATTCAATATGTATATTTTACAAGAAGGAAGGTTTGATTTCAGAGGAATTTGGGTGTTATTTCTAGGAGGTTTAAGGATCCCATAAAGGTTCCCCCGTTGGCTCGATTCTGCCATAGATATGAATGAATGAGTATTTATTATACCTTGTACAAAACAAATGTGAGCATATCATTCATTAACTGTATATCAATGCAAAAACGCATTATCTATCTATCTATCTATCTATCTATCTATCTATCTATCTATCTATCTATCTATCTATCTATCTATCTATCTATCTATCTATCTATCTATCTATCTATCTATCTATCTATCTATCTATCTATCTATCTGTCTGTCTGTCTATCTGTCTATCTGTCTGTCTGTCTGTCTGTCTGTCCATCTCTCTCTCTCTCTCTCTCTCCCTCTCTCTCTCTCTCTCTGCTTATTTCTTAGTTTGATGGTGTAAGCGTTCATACATTTTGAAGAGTAAAGCTGTTGTTTTTGCTTTTTTGTTGTTGGTTCTTCTTCTTCTTCTTCTTCTTCTTCTTCTTCTTCTTCTTCTTCTTCTTCTTCTTCTTCTTCTTCTTCTTCTTCTTCTTCTTCTTCTTCTTCTTCTTCTTCTTCTTCTTCTTCTTCTTCTCCTTCTATCCATCAACCTACCACTATCAGTCTATCTATATGGAGTAGGACATTTATGTACATGTGCATATTTATGTATATATATATATATATATATATATGTCTGTATATATATATATATATATATATATATATATATATATATATATATATATATATATATATATATATATATATGTATATATAGATATATATGTATATGTATATATACATAGACATATATATATGAATATATATATATATATATATATATATATATATATATATATATATATATATTTATAAATATATATAGGTTTATATATATCAAGGCAATGAGAGATGTTGGTGTCAAGAAGACCCAAAAGGTGTCATGTAATGCAAAGTAAGTGCTATGGATAGACCATGGTTAAGCTATACGTTCGATAATGATATATGCTAATACATACATACATACACATACATACATACATGCATATATATATATATATATATATATATATATATATATATATATATATATATATATATTCATATACATATATATATATATATATTTATATATTTATATTTATATATATATATTTATATATATATATTCATATATATATTTATATTTATATATATATATATTCATATATATATATATATATATATATATATATATATATATATATATATATATATATATATATATATATATATATATACATATATATAATTATTACAAATTAAAAGGGTGAAGGATTATCAATTTATTAATTCATTAATAAATCAACAATTAATAATTAATAATTTTTACCAAGCCCATCGGTATGTAAGCACCATTATTGGTGGAGAACTTATTTAAAAGCTCATATATATTTATAACCATAATTAAGGGATCAGCAAATATTTGCTTCACCATATACCGAAGTTCAGAAATAGCAGCTAAAAAAGCTGAGAATCTCACAGATAGCATCACTTGTAACTCACAAAGGCAAAAACAAGAATATATATAATAATATATATATATTCATATATATATATTCATATATATATATATATATATATATATATATATATATATATATTTACATATATGCATATATATACATATATATATTTATATTTATGTATGTATATATTTATATATTTATATATATATATTTATATATTTATGTATATATTTATACATATATATATTTATTTATATATATATCTATATATATTTATATGCATATATTTATATATTTATACATATGTATACGTGTGTTTATATATATATATATATGTGTGTGTGTGTGTGTGTGTGTGTGTGTGTGTGTATATGGTCATACATATACGAATACGGGTGTGCGCGTGCGCGGGCGTGGGTGTCTGCTTTTTACATTTGTGTCTGTCAAAGTCTGCCTCTTGTTTAATGGCGTCGATCGACTATAGCCGCAGCTACGATTATATGACGTGCATTTATGATAAAACCTCAAGCATTCTAGCTCCGACTATTTCCAAGGATGACAGAGCTAGTATGTTGAATAGCAGCTATTAGATGCAGACTCTGTTGGGAGTCCTTTCGCTGCCCTATGCCATAGTTTGCTCCAATCTGCATAGGGCATAGTAACCTGCACTTTACACAATGTTTAT
>NC_142929.1:98903454-98908454 GCF_046866305.1 Octopus bimaculoides
GGACAACAAAATCCTAAGACGAACTCAGTCCTATGCTCTACTGTTACTGCAACAATTCGCTACGTTTTTTGGAAGGAACAACGCTCATAAATCCAGTTTTGTCTTAATACATCTGAAGCCTTGTGTATCTGTATTGAAAATGTATTTTAAATTTGGCGTGGAAGATAACTCAAAGCTTATTTCCGATTTTGATTTTTAGTTAAAGATATTTTATGTTACTCATGCCGCTAATATCTTTAAAACTCTCGTTTAACATTTGAAGTAATTTGTAGCATTGCCTCAGTATCAAAAATCTATAAATGATTGACTTGAGAGCAATGAACAAAAGATGGTGAAATAAAAACAGGTAATATGGTACTACTGTTCGTGCAAAATTTGGTCTATGAGCCTGGTAACGTGAAATCGATATTTTATTGCTTTCAGTCATTTCGACATCTGACTTGGGTTTCTGCAGATTGTAGTGAATGAAAGTATTTCTTTCGTTAAATAGAAAGCTTGTCTTTTACAAATACGTTTTAGTTGTTGTGCCTGTTACTTATACGCCAGAAGCTTTGGTAGCCGAGCCAAGTATAGAGGCATACACATAAAAAAAAGACCCAATTCTACATTAGAAATATGTACTTATACATATACACATACGAACTCATACGCATACACACCCATGCGCATACACACACCATGCATACATACATCGACGTACATGTGTGTGTGTGAGAGAGGCCGTAAGCTGGTAGAATCTTTAGGGAAACATATAAAATGCTTAGCGGCATTTTGTCCGACTCTTTACATTTAGGGTTCAAATTCCGCCGAGGTTGACTTTGCCTTTCGTCCTTTTGAAGTCGATAAAATAAGTACCTGTAAAACACTGGAGTTGATGTAAACAACTTACCCACTCCTTTAAAATTGCTGGCCTTCTACTGAAATTTGAAACGTGTGTGTGTGTGTGTGTGTGTGTGTGTGTGTGTGTTGTGTGTGCATGCGTCTGTGTGTGTGCGTGTGCATGCGTGCGTGTGAGTGTGTATGTATGTGTTGACACCTTTGGTCATTATTTAGTTCAATCTGGGGGACCTGGAGTTAAAGAGTATTATTAAAACTTTGAGACGATAAGGAACAATAAATTCAATAACAGCGAAACAACAAGGCAACGTTTTTATCAACCATGCACGCAAAAAGTAAGCTGTGAATTCAACACGGAAATTGCAAGGGAAAGAACTCGAGTGTGTCAATTCGAAAAGTTGATGAAGTACTGAATACCGTACGCAAAAACAACATAAAAATCATAAGGGATTGAGATTTACCTTTTCGTTGGAAAGGGAAAACAAAGCCTTGGTTGGTGAAAAGGGGAGCAGAAAATTGAATTTCATGCTTCGGGAGAACATTTAGTTTCTGTTAGCGAGCAAGGGGACAGTAAAGGACAGTATTTAGCATTGTTAGTCCTCATCAATGAAGCGTAGTCTTCTCACTCAGTTTTAACGATTAAAAGAAATTTCCAAAGTAGGAAAAGGAATGGAGTAAAGATTATTCGCCAACATAACATGGCAGTCCTAGTTTAGGACGAATGTTGCTGTAATCTAGCCCCAGGACTGTCATGTTGTGTTGGCAAATAATCTTTACTCCAAAGTACTGTTGCTGGTTGTCTCTCGTTGTGAGATTTACAAATAGTAATTTTCTAGGAAAGGGAATGTTTATATTTTTTGCTGGTAAGCAACGGTTAAGTAGTTTGATTTAATTCAGTGAGCTCGTATTTTTTTACCATTAGAAACTGTTGGTGTCTTTACGTCGCCATCATTTAGCGGTTCGGCAAAGAGACGCATAGAAGAACTATCAGGTTTTTAAAAAAGAACAAGGGCTGGGGTCAGTTCGTTTCACTAAAATTCCTCAAGGTTGTGCCCCAGCATGGCTGCTGCATAATGACTGCAAGAAGTAAAAGATAATAGATTATATATACATATACATACATACATACATACATACATACATACATACATATATATATATATATATATATATATATATATATATATATATAATTTTGAAGTTATCCACAGGTGATATGAACAGTAGTGACATCTAACTTCAAATCTCAGTGTTTGAATATTTCATTTATATATTTTTACGCACCATGTGCTCTGATTTTGGCGCAAAACAAAACCAGTTGCACAGTCAGAGACTAACGTGAACAATCATGGATTTAAACTGGTGGTCCACACTGACGAGGCTCAAGGTTGAATAGCCAAAAGCCGAAACCTGGTTTGTGGATATCCCTAATTGCATAGTATTTTTATTTGTGCTGTTAAATGTTTTAATTCTTTCTGTTTTCCTCGCATACTGTTTTTCTCTGTTATATTGGTGCGCTACGGTGGATTATTTAAGACTTGGCTCTTATTTCTAGCAGGTAGATGCTCATTAAGCATCATTACGCTTCGTGCAAATTTATATTTCATAGCTCCTTAAAGCTATCATAACTGCGTTCCACCCATGCTACTACTGGTGATATCATCAAATTTTGAAGTTATCCACAGATGATATGAACAGTAGTGACATCTAACTTCAAATCTCAGTGTTTGAATATTTCATTTATATATATATATATATATATATATATATATATATATATATATATATATATATATATGAAATTTGATAGTATTTTAGAATGTCTAATGAAATAAAAAATTATTTTCATGCATTTGTGTACATTTAAACTAATTAAATATTATTTTACAGAATAATAGAATTAAAACTTCTTTGATTAAAACGCTTTCTAACATGGAAGTATCCAAAGAGCGTTTGAGGCACATAATGCTTTACGAGTACAAAAAAGGAAATTCTGCAGCCGAACCGACTCAAAACAGTTTATGGGAAAGAATGCTTGAATGAAAGAACTTGCAGAAGATGGTTTGCAAAATTCAGAAGTGGAGATTTCAGCCCTGAAGATGAAGATCGAACAGGACTTTTGAATTTGATGATAAGCTCCTTGAGGCATTACTTGAAGAAAATCCTGCATTATCAGTTGAAGAAGTGGCAATAAAGCTAAGTTCAAACCATACAACTGTCCATCATCATCTTCAACAACTTGGAAAGGTTCCTAAACTTGGAAAATGGGTGCCTCATGAATTGTCCCTAAAGCAACCGCAAATCCCGAGTTGACATCTGCTCTTCTCTCCATTCTCGCGAACTCATTTCACCCTTTTTGGATAGATTTGTGACTGCTGACGAAAAATGGATCTTTTATCGAAATGTTGAATGCCGTAAACAGTGGATTGGTAAAAGGGAAAGAACTCAACCACAACCGAGAAGGGAACTTCATGGGAAAAAGGTTCTTCTCTCTATCTGGTGGGATTGCAAAGGAGTAGTTCACTTTGAATTGTTACCATCTAATGCAACAATCAATGCTCAAGTCTACTGTCAGCAATTAGAGTGTTTGAACCAAGCTTTGAAGAATAAAAGACCTGCTTTTCTGAAGCGAAAACGAGTGATGTTTCATCAGGACAATGCGCGACCCCACACTGCAATGATCACATCACAGAAGGTCGAAGAGCTTGGTTGGGAAAAAATTCCTCATCCACCTTATTCTCCCGACCTTGCTCCTTCAGACTACCATTTGTTTCATAGTTTAGAGAATCATTTGGGGGACATAACTTTCGCAAGCCAGGAGGAGGTCGAAACTGACATTTTAGAGTTCTTCGCTTTGAAACCAAAACAGTTTTATATTGATGGGATTAAAAAGCTTGTAAATAAATTGAAGGAAGTCATAGATAATCAGGGAAAGTACATTGGTGATTAAATTTCAATTAAATATAACATTTGATCACTTGTTTTCTTTATTCAAAATTCGGACAGAACTTATGGGATGACTTGATATATATATATATATATATATATATATATATATATATATATATATATATATATATATATATATATATATATATATATATATATATATATATAGATAGATAGATAGATAGATAGATAGATAGATAAATTGGTGTATATATATATATATATATATATATATATATATATATATATATATATATATATATATATATATAGATAGATAGATACATAGATAGATAGATAGATAGATAGATAGATAGATAGATAGATAAATTGGTGTATATATATATATATATATATATATATATATATATATATATATATATATATATATATATATATATTAATTTTAGAATGCAGAAAAATTATACGTTTACATGTTTAAATTACACGTTGATATGTATGCTTAGCATAATACAATACAATTGTCTATTCATAAATTAATGCCAATAAAGAAAGCTAACTCATGAGATCACTGGAACATCGTGGTTACATCTACCGTTCAGCTATAATTTATCGCTTCGATCTTCTGGATTTTTAATTACGCGGATATATCAAATTACATGACATTATATTTGATTACAAAGTGACTGATAGCCGATTCCGAAGGAAGAACTTACTGTGGTAGCCACACGATTCTCTGAAACCATATTTTGTACTGCTCCTTTTTATATTATTTGCAAGCGTTTTGCAGATACAAGTGTTACTAGTTGAAAGCTCTGCGTACCGGACACTAGCAAACTTAGAGGGTCATTAGGAGGGAATGCGCCACGTTTCAGGACTTTTCTCTCAACGGCATTATTGCGCATCGCCCTACCCTCTCACTGAGACGCCACCCCACTTACTAGATCAACTGGTTACTGGACTTCACTCATCGGCTCTTTTTAACCAAATTCAGTGGCTTACCTTTTCCCCTGTAGCCTGGATATTGCTCATAATGGTATTTGCTTTATTTTGAGTTAGGTCTAGCAACGACAACCATCGCCTCATACTGTTTTCAATAAATCCTCTACATCCAACTTCGATTGGATAATGTTGTTTTTCAATCTGTGTTTTCACATTCATCAAGATGTCCATAACAGTCGATCTTTCGAGGCCGAGCGGCGTCCATTTTATCTTCATGAGGAACCGTTAGGTCGACCGACTTATTACTCTCT
>NC_142929.1:98913454-98918454 GCF_046866305.1 Octopus bimaculoides
TATATAATGAAGTGGATGGCGACTACATGAAAGAAGACAGCGCTTAACTGTAAGCAATGGTGTAGGGCAGTGGTTCCCAAACTTTTTAGAGACACGACCCACTATTTATGACACCAGTTTATGGCGACCCAGTTAACTCTAATGGGTTAAAAACTATTTATATTAAATGTGAAACAAGACGTTTTATAACTGTCTCAATGTCTCCATACCCTATGGGCAGGTATTAACTCAAATACAAAACCTCGAAGCAGTAACTGTTATCGGCTCGATCAGTGTTGTACTGCGCCTAGTTAAAGTTCTCTATAAATAGGTAAAAACAGACTTTTCCTTTTTACGATTATGTACGAATAAATAACTTGAGAAAATGACCACCTCTGATTTGTTGAGTTCGTGAAAAAAGCCTACTGCTTGATAAAACAACCAGTCTGGTATTGAAAACATGAGTCTTGAACTATCTCGATAGATAGCAGTTAATCAAAGCTAATGCGTAATTTTATAACTTTTTGCGACCCACTAGGATTCCGTTCGCGTCCTATCAATGGGTCGCGACTCATAGATTGGGAACCACTGGTGTAGGGCTATAAAGAAAGAAATAAATGTGGCACAGTCAGACAGGATAATACAAGGAAAAGCTAGAACAAGGTTCACTACTCAAGGTCTGCCAACAATATTCTGCAATACTAAGTTATAGTACAGGTACAATGTTCTCTGTTTCTTTATATATCCTCATCAAACATATCAGTCCACCATTTCTCCTCCTTTCTCCACTTAAATTATGTTTTACTTCTCAAACCCTATTACTTCAGAATTTACTCCATCCTTGCTCACTAGAGCTGGGGCTCTCTGGAATTTTCATTTCATTCTCATTTTTCTTTCGGGAACAGAGCTATTCAAACTGAATTTTAACCGTATCAATGTCACTGATCCGCGGTGATTTGAAAGATCGTAGCCAGTATTCCTTCTCATTTGGCTACCATATAATAACAAGAAAAGTTAAAGTACAAATTAGAAATGGGGAAAAGGTATTAAATACACGTCCGAAAAAAAAAAGAAGTAGTTTTCTCTTATTCGGAGAGATTTCCCTCTGTTACCCCCCCCCCCCCACATTAATCATAAGGTATCTGAGCAAAATTGAGAGGCTGGGGCTCATTTTGCGAATGAGAAAGACTAGATCCTATATATATATATATATATATATATATATATATATATGAGTATATGCATATCTATGTATATGTATGTACATACGTTCATCTACATGTACATATAGATACATAACTGGGTACATGACGTGGCAAAAGAACAAGGACAAAATGGTAAACAAGGTGCAACAAACAAGCAGGCCACATAGAAACATCCCCTTCATCAGCTGCCACCATTAAAACTCCGGCGTTTCGAAGAATTAAGGCAGTACGCATCGTTAAAATGGTTCTTCCCACGAACACAAATTAAATTGTTTTCGTGGAGGGTAGTGGCGGACGGAAAACAAGACAGGAAAACGAAACGGTGAAATAAACAAACAAGAAGGCTGTACAGCCAGACGTGAAGTGTGTATGTCTTGAACGCTGTGAAGCACGTACAGGAAGGGCAAAGAAGTACGTGCGAGCTTGGTGATTCCAAGAACGAAAAGAAATAGCAGCCGGACACACGTGACTAAGGCTGTGTGAAGAGAAAGAGTAGCAGAGGGAAAAGGAGGGGAGGAAGTAGAATAAAAGTGAGCAACGAGAGGTAGAGAGAGAGAGATATATAGTAGTAGTAACGGTGAGAGGCGAAGGACGAGTAACAAGAGATAGAGAGAGAGAGAGAAGTAGTGACAGGTAGAGGCGAAGAACAGTAGAGGGAAGAATGGGAGGGGGAGATAGAAATAGAGAGAGTCGCGTTAGAAAAATAGTTAAAACTTACTGTATAAAGGTAACGCGTGCGTTCTGTCGTAATACAAACAATATATGAGTATATGCATATATATGTACATGTATGTATATACGTTCATCTACATGTACATATAGATACATAACTGGGTACATGACGTGGCAAAAGAACAAGGACAAAATGCTAAACAAGGTGCAACAAACAAGCAGGCCACATAGAAACATCCCCTTCATCAGCTGCCACCATTATCTATATGTACATGTAGATGAACGTATATACATACATGTACATGTATATGCATATACTCATATATGCATATACATGTTTGTATTACGACAGAACGCACGCGTTACCTTTATACAGTAAGTTTTAACTATTTTTCTAACGCGACTCTCCCTATTTCTATCTCCCCCTCTCATTCTTCCCTCTACTGTTCTTCGCCTCTACCTGTCGCTACTTCTCTCTATCTATCTATCTCTTGTTACTCGTCCTTCGCCTCTCACCGTTACTACTACTATCTCTCTCTCTCTCTCTACCTCTCGTTGCTCACTTTTATTCTACTTCCTCCCCTCCTTTTCCCTCTGCTACTCTTTGTCTTCACACAGCCTTGGTCACGTGTGTCCGGCTGCTATTTCTTTTCGTTCTTGGAATCACCAAGCTCGCACGTACTTCTTTGCCCCTCCTGTACGTGCTTCACAGCGTTCAAGACATACACACTTCACGTCTGACAGTACAGCCTTTTTGTTTGTTTATTTCACCGTTTCGTTTTCCTGTCTTGTTTTCCGTCCGCCACTACCCTCCACGAAAACAATTTAATTTGTGTTCGTGGGAAGAACCATTTTAACGATGCGTACTACCTTAATTCTTCGAAACGCCGGAGTTTTAATGGTGGCAGCTGATGAAGGGGATGTTTCTATGTGGCCTGCTTGTTTGTTGCACCTTGTTTACCATTTTGTCCTTGTTCTTTTGCCACGTCATGTACTCAGTTATGTATCTATATGTACATGTATTTGAACGTATATACATACATGTACATATATATGCATATACTCATATATTGTTTGTATTACGACAGAACGCACGCGTTACCTTTATACAGTAAGTTTTATATATATATATATATAATGGGAACGGTGAAACCGAAGGAGATGAAATTATAAATAATAACTTGTAGATATTTAGAATAGAGAAAGCCGAAGGCTACTTCAAGTTTCACCGTTCCCAAAAATGACTAAGTGCACGTTCTCGCGAAGTTTCTAAATTCTTATGACATCAACAATACATATGTGTGTATATATATATATATATATATATATATATATATATATATATATATATATATATATATGTATATATATAAATACATATAGATATCTATACATATATGTATATATATAGATATGTATATATGTATGTATATATATATATATATATGTAAATAATAAATGAGTATGTGCATATATACGTACATGTATGTACATACTTACATCTACCTGTATATATAGATGCATATCTGGGTACAGGACATTGCAAAGAACACGTAGACAAAATGATAAACAAAGTACAGAAAACGCACAGCCCACATAGAGAACATTTCCTTCATCAGCTGCCACCATTCTAACACTGGCGTTCCGAAGAGTTAGGGCAGGACGCATCGTTAAAATGGCTTTTCCCACGGACCACAAATTGAATTTGTACCATGGAGGAATGTAGTGGCGGACAGAAAACAAGACAGTAGAAAACGAAACAGTAGAATAAATAGAAAAGGCTATACGGCCAGACGTGGAAAAATATGTGTATATTGAACGCTGTGAAGCAACGAACTGGAATGGAGAGGGACGAAGAATAGTTCGCGTACGTGCTTGGCGATAGCCAAGGAAGAAAGGAAGTAAAGCTGGACACATCTGACCAGCGAGGGGTAAGGAGAATGAGTGGTAGAGGGAGAAGAAAGGGGAGGAAGTAGAAGATAGGTGACCAACGAGAGACAGGGAGGAAGAGAGAGATATAGTAGTAACAGAAGGAAGAACGAGAGGGGGAAAAAGATACAAAGATAGATAGAGTCGCGTCAGAAAATATAAAGTTCAAAACTTACTATATATATATATATATATATATATATATAGTTATATATATATATATATATATATATATATATATATATACTAATATATACTTTTGTTATTTACACCACCTGTCCTCGTCTGTTATTATTTTTTGTATATTCTCCCATATATATATATATATATATATATATATATGGGGGGTGCGCGTGTGTGTGCATATATATATATATATATATATATATATATAAACATGAACAAGCAAGAAAAAAAACGAAAAAACAACAACGCGAGGACGTGGAATAAGTACAATGTTATTGGACGCTCAGGAAAGGAAAGAAAATAAAGAGGATTTAACGTTTCGAGCGGAGCTCTTCGTCAGAAATATAGGAAAAGTCCAAAGAAGGGAAGACAGAGAAAGAAAATCGCCAACGATGCACACGCGGTCACATATTGGAATGACCAGAAGGGAAAGGGTGGAAAAAAAGTTCTTTTCAAAAAGAGAAGAGTGCAAGAGAAGGAGGTATGTGTGTGTGTGTGTGTAGTTGTGGCTGTTTATGTATGTGTGTGTGTGGTTGGACATAGTATCGTTTAAGGTCATAGGAAAAATTTATAGTAAGAATTTGGTAGGAGTGGCTGCCTGTTTTATGTCCACCTACACATGTGCGTAGGAGAATGGTCAGTAGAAAGGTACTGGTAGTTTGAAGTATGTGTGTGTGCGTATATATATATGTAGTGTGTGTGTGTGTGTGTTTTGTTTCCAGTGTGCGTGTGTGTATGTATGTATGTGTGTGTACGTGTGGGTATGTATGTATGTATGTGTGTATACGTGTGGGTATGTGTGTGCGTATGAGGTTGTGTCTGTGGAGTAATTAGTTTACTGTGTGTGTGTGTGTGTGTGTGTGTGTGTACATGTATGTATAATTGCGTGTGTGTATGTATGAGTGTGTGCTGTGTGTGTATGGGAGGTATGTGTGGGTTCATCTGCCTGTGCGTGTATGGGTGTGCGTGGGTATATGTGTGTGTGCGTGTGAGTGTATGTGCGTGTGTACATGTTTGTGTATGTGCGTG
>NC_142929.1:98923454-98938454 GCF_046866305.1 Octopus bimaculoides
CTGCTTGTGAAAATAACAGTAGAGTGGACTCTACTATAATTGATGTAGTTGGACAGGTAATTTTAATTAAAATTACAGCCGTAGATTAAAAAAACCCAGTTATCTTAATGAAATATTGTTGTCAAAGATCAGATTCAATACTGCTTTTATATAATTACGACAGCCATCTAGAATCGATTAAAGATGACAACTAGTTTAGTTGTAAGAAATGTGGTTAAAAAGAATGAGACCAATGACTCAAAGACAATGATCGATAATAATAAATTGTGCAACATCTAAAATACATTTAACCAATAAATGTTCGCTATTATATAGAAACTTATTTAATTTCCAGTATTATTTCAATTGATATTTCTACGATGATTTGCACTTATTTTTATTCCAAATGTCTTCGCTATTAATATATTATACACAAGTTTCAGTCAATGTATCAAAAATGCAACCTGCCAGTGGCTATAGAAGTAGGTAACTGTATACGTTATACCTGATATCTTCACACAGAAAGTAGTTAAATGTCTTCAACGTAATTTTTGAACAAGACTTGGATCTAGTTTTTTTCATTCGCAAAATATGCATTTTTTTAAAGGAGGTAAAAAATCTGAAAATCGGCTATAATAATGTAGCCTTCCAGTCTCATTGCTTTGAAGGAATGATGTTGTGGAGAAAGAAATTGGAGAAAAAAGTTACAGAGGTTTAAAAATCGAAAAATCTGTGCAGTTATAGCCAATAGCGAGACAGAAATCATAAATCCAGCTATCTGAGTCAATGAATCCAAAAAATATATGAAATTAAAAATATGTAAAAATGCTAACACACAGAAAAAGCACAGAAAAATACTAACACACAAAAGCACAGAAAAATATGTAATATACTAACACACAGAAAAATTAAAACAAAACACATGGGTGAAAAGAATCTCGTTGTATGAAGAATCAAGTGTGAAAAACGAACATAGACAACAGCGACACAAACAACAGTGAACCACAACACAGCGTGCGGTTGTCATAGTAACAAGTTGCCAATGCCACGCTGTCTGTTGATTGGCTAAAATTACCCAAATTTTCCAACTTTAATTCCAAATAGCATCAGATTCCTTAATTTACGAGACTGTAATTGTTTGATCGTAATCAAAATTCAGAGTTGCATCGATACACCAAAATTGAAAGCAATCTGAACAAAATTAAGGCGGGCTCATTTTGCGAATGAGAAAGACTAGATCTCGAGACTCGAAATTTAACCTATAAATACTGAAATGACTTGGAGATTCTTCTTTTAATATTGGCCGTCAATATGCAGAAGCTTAATAATGATCTTAAATTGAAAATCTTCCGTTTGTAAAGTTTATGCACGGGAGGGCACCGTCCAATGTCATAAACAACCACACGCTAGTGAAGACAACGAGTAAACAACCCTCCTGCTTCTATGATACTACCAACTGCTGACCTTTTGACCTAACAGCCGAGATCTCAAAGATGATAAAGACAGTCGAAGGTCATGCATTTTTTAACACTTTGACACCCTTTCTCTTGTTAGTGATTAGACCCAGATTTACTATAGAGCTGTTATCATATGTCACACACGCGTAAGTTTCCCGTTCTTGAGATCTTCAACGATAGCACTAGAGCAAATTTTTACCATATTTAGCGCGAGAAAACCCTAGTAAATTTTCCCACATAAGAACTCCTTAAAACTTGTTATTCTCACCAAATTATCGCTAACTCATTCTCGAGGTGGGCCTTTCAGTGGCATAGTCACTACATGTCCTGCATACACATTGTAAAAATTAAAAGAGAAATAATTAAATATGGAAATGTTAACATTAACAACGAAACCAAATTGCTTAAAAAGAAAATGTACATTTATATAAAATACTGAAAGTAGCGGCACAAATTCAGTTTGACTTACAACCACGATAGGGTGGATTAGCTCGGTACTAAATAGTTGCTAGGTGTATTATACACACGCGTGCACGCATACACACACACACACACACAAAAATTTAGGTTTTGGCTAGTATTAGTTACTTTTTGAATGTTATAGGATCTTTTTCTTTGATTTCTTTCGGGATAATATTGAATAAAGTAGAACCTGTTGATCGGGGAAAATAAACTGTATCGCAATATTGTTATATTACGTGAGTTGATGTCTTTAGGCGGCGTATGGCACGTGGTGGTGGGGGTGGGGTCAAGCCTTAAGAAATAGGGAACTCATTTGAGAGAATAAAATCATTTGCATAGTAATGTATTTAAATTACAACTGGTCAAAAATAATATAGTTGGCTGCAGATATCCAGAAGAGATATTTATTAATTTCAAAGAATTACAATACTTTAATCAAAATAGGATCCTCTGAATTCAGTGCATCTGATGTAGAGCACCAGCTACTTCTTGAAGTCCTCTGAAATGAAGGTGTCCAACCTCAGCATCTGCTTAATGTCTCCCAAACGACTGTTCCTGATGTTCTCCTTCGGCATAGGAAACAGTCAAGTCACAGGGTACAAGGTCTGGACTGCGGAGAGGCTGAGGGAGAGATTTGATGTCCATCTCTATGAAGGAATTGGTTACTAGAATGGAATTGCGGACTGGTACATTGTCCTGGTACAGTGAAACTAAACAGATCAACATACAGACGGATAGGTTCATAGGTTATATGAGCAGACAAGCACACATACGCAAATGAAGACTGAAACACGTGACCATATATATACACACACTTTACTTCACATAAGGACACATATGGAGACACGTGTCCACACATATGGAAATGCACATCCATACATACAAACACGGTACATAGTTACAATACACACACACACACACACACACACACACACACTCAGACATGGAGAAAGAGGTACACACACACATATACAAACACATACTCGCGAGCGTGCCCCCCCCCCCATATATATATATATATACACACACACACATATATATATATATATATATATATATATATATATATATTGTTGCGTCTGGGGAGAGTCATTCTCTTTTAAGTGCCTTATTATTTAACACACTCATCGCTAAAGTTTCCACTGATTTACGTTTTTATTTTTCTATGACTGCTGAAAAGGTTGCAAAACGCAACAAAAGCATCTTAGAAAATAAATAAGTAAATGAATGGAAATTGAACCGGTGAGTGTGTTAAATAATAAGGTACTAAAAGAGAATGACTCTCCCCAGACACAACAAAGTATGCTTTAACACACGAATTCACATAAACAATCTTGCAAACCAAATCCCAAAACGATATATATATATATATATATATATATATATATATATATATATATATATATATATATATATATATAGGCTACGCCCGAAACGTCATACACTCTCTCTTTCCTTTCCTGAGCGTCCAATAATACTATCCATATCACGTCCTCACTTTGTTGTTTTTTTTGTTATTGTTTTTTTGAACCTATATATATATATATATATATATATATATATATATATATATATATATATATATATATATATATATATAGATATAGATATATATATATATATGTACAAATATATAAATAAGAGGAAAGACCACAAAGTGGATTCCTTGTATACTCTTTACTCTTTACTCTTTTTCTTGTTTCAGTCTTTTGGCCATGCTGGAGCACCACCTTTAGTCGAACCATATGGTTCCGGGATCAATCCCACTGCGTGGCACCTTGGGCAAGTGTCTTCTACTATAGCCTTGGGCCGACCAAAGCCTTGTGAGTGGATTTGGTAGACGGAAACTGAAAGAAGCCCGTCGTATATATATATA
Organism: Octopus bimaculoides; assembly: GCF_046866305.1. Taxonomy (NCBI): domain Eukaryota; kingdom Metazoa; phylum Mollusca; class Cephalopoda; order Octopoda; family Octopodidae; genus Octopus; species Octopus bimaculoides. The sequence continues at coordinate 98,927,229 of NC_142929.1, forward strand.
TATATATATGTATATGTGTGTGTGTGTGTGTGTGTGTGTGTGTGTATGTTTGTGTCTGTGTTTGTCCCCCCCCAACTTCGCTTGACAGCCGATGCTGGTGTGTTTATGTCTCCGTAACTTAGCGGTTCGGCAAAAAGAGACCAATAGAATAAGTACTAGGCTTACAAAGAATAAGTCTTTTGGGTCGATTTTCTCGACTAAAGGCGGTGCCCCAGCATGGCCGCAGTCAAATGACTGAAACAAGTAAAAGAGTAAAAGAGAATATATATATATATATATATATATATATGTGTGTGTGTGTGTGTGTGTATGCATATGTGTGTTTACGTACATATATAAGCACATATACATACATCATACATACACACATGCATACATACATAAAAAGCAATACTAGACAGGAGAGTTCTCGCAGATTTCTTATGGGATATATAAAAATGTACATGGATTTCTAAATGCTGGTATTTGTCAGGTAATTTATATTAAAGCACTGTATAATTATAAAAGAAAATTCATGCATACAAACGTCCATACATACATACACATAGAATACATATATGTATGTATACACACCTGTATATACTCACACATATACGTATATATTCATAAAAAATAAAGACACAAACATACATACACACGCAGACACACAAATCAACCTCTCACCCATTCACACACATACACGCACACGCACGCACACACACACACACACACACACACACACACACACACACACACGAACACATACACACACGCACACAACTCTCTGTGTGGTGTGACTGGATACATGATAATAATGTATGTATGGTTGAAAGGCTGAATATCTGAGTTGGATGTCAAGAAGTTGAGCTGTGTACGTGGTATTTATAATAGAAATAACTACTACCGCTTAGAGCCAGCAGCGAGCGTCTTCTGAACTTTTAACCTCGCCTGAAAATCATTGTTTAAGTCTTTCATTGCTTTTCCTTTTTTTTTTTTTTTTTTTTTTCTTTTTCACAAAAAACTTTTTGTTAACATTTCTTGCTGCTCGCTTTTGTCGCTGTACATCATCGTCGTTATCCCTCGTTATCAAGTATGATCGTCTCCTTGCCCTGTGCTAAATATAGACTAAACAAAAATATAACGTAAATACAACAAATGAATAAAACAACTTGAAGACTGAAATGTGTGTAGATATCTATGTTTCTTAGGGATTTATTTCAAGTTTTATCCTCTGCAAAATTTAAAGCGGTCACATCGAAAATGGCGGCAACGTTCTTTTGTTTAAGTCAAAAGAGCTCTTGGGGTTTGTAAGTTACCTGGATTGGCTGATGTGCATGTATGAATGTTCGTGAAGGTAAGCTTGCACTTGTGGGTACACGTGTCTTTATAGAACACAAATGTATGCTTCATTACTGATAATGGGCGCACGTTTATTTGTAATCAATTTGCATATGTGACTGTGTTTATGTTTGTTCATGAACCTCGAATAAAGAATCTTGTATGTATGTATGTATGTATGTATATATGTACGTATGTATGTATGCATGTATGTTCGTATGCATGCATGCATGTATGTATGCATGCATGTATGTATGTATGTATGTATGTATGTATGTATGTATGTATGTATGTATGTATCTGTCTGTCTATACACACACACACAAGAAGGTGCTGAAAAGTTACTGACTTTGGGTAAAAGCAGATACAAGAGGCTCAGTGAATTACAATTTTATTCAACATATTCCCGTATCAGATTCACACACTGCAGCGGTCTTTCAGTTTTTCTAAGCCCTGTAAAAGAATTCGTAATGTTAGGCCTCCAACCAGGCCTTTCGCGACACCTTTAAAGCCAGGAACATATAAAATACGTACAGACACGTAGTATATATCATACGTGCTTGAATATATGCGAGTTTGTGTGTCCATTCTTTTCTTTTATTCTTTTATTGTTTCAATGATAGGACTGCAGCCATGCTGGTGCACCGCCTTAATATATTTTGTCTCAGTTTTGTTATCGTTTTAATGGTTGAAAGCTGATCTAAGATTGAGTTTGTAGCAATTGATCTTCTCTGTGTGTATTCTTGAATGGCAGGCTAGCCCGAGGAGTTATTCCTATGTTTTTTGGGTTTTTTTTTTTGCTTCAGTAGAGGTCTCTTTTATATTTCTGATTTCTTTAGATAGGCAGTTGAACAAACGAAGACCTTTAAATATCAGACTGGTATAACAGAGTGTTCTAGCTCGTGATTTCGAAGGTGGTATATTTTGAAAGGGACGGTGTCTACCAGTTCGTATATGAAAAACCTCTCTAATACCAAAGTTTGGAACATGCCCTTCTAGGATTATCCACACATATATGATAGTATTGACCGTTGACTGAACACTATTCAATTTTTTTTCTCCGTGTTTTTCTCCTTGTCTCCGTATTCTTTCTGTTGAAGAGCGTAGCTCGAAACGTCAAAGACTTTCCGTATTCCCGAGCGTCATACTAATATATTCTTTTGTTATTTACACTACCTGTCCTCGTCTGTTGTTATTATTTGTATATTCTCCCATATATATATATATATATATATATATATATATATATATATATATATATATATATATATATATATATATATATATATATCCCTCTTCGGCGTTCAAGAGAGTAGTGACGCAGAGCATATGAGTGGATATGATAAATAAAAACTGAAAGAAGCCCGTTGTATAATATATATGCATGTGTATGTGTGATTGTGCGGCGTGCTTGACAGCAGGTCTTGGTATGTTTTCGTCCTCGTGACTTAGCAGCTCGGCAAAAGACTAAGTACCAGGCCTTTAAAAATTAAATACTGGAGTCGATTCGTTCGACTAAAATTCTTGAAGTGCTTGTTACCGTATAGTTTCGTTGAGTAGCTGTTTGTGTAATCACATTTATTTTATGTAGATTCTAGTTTTGCCAGACGAAATATGAGGCCCTTTAAAAAGTTTTTTTGATTTATTTAATATCGGATCTGAGTTTAGATCTAGAAGCATGACTTTACGTACGGATTCACTGTTCACTGTTAAATCTCTAAGGTGCCATTCATAGTTTTCTTGGACCTTTTAATCTAAGGAGTAGTTCTGTGTTTTAAAATTATAGTAGCAGGATATTGTGCTAACTTAGTCAGATTCGAAGAGGGTTGCTTTCGAGCACATGAACTTAACTGGGTCTTCAACTTCCTCCAGTTATTTCCTGATGTAAATTGATTTGACTGAGATGAAATGCCTTTGGTGGAGTCCTGTAAGCAGTATAAACCTATATCAATAGACACTTAGGCATGCAGGTACGCACGTACACACACACACACACACACACACACACACGTTATTTAATGATGAGTTGTTTAATGATGTATTTATACATTCTGATGTGAAGGCACATGGCTCAGTGGTTAGAGAATCGGACTCACAATCATGAGGCAGTGAGTTCGATTCCTGGACAAGGCTGTGTGTTGCGTTCTTGAGCAAGACACTTTATTTCAACTTGCTCCAGTTCATTCAGCTGTAAAAATGAGTTGCGAAGTCACTGGTGCGAAGCTGTGTCGGCCTTTGCCTTTCCCTTGGATAACGTCAGTTGTGTGGAGAGAGGGAAAGCTGGTATGCATGGACAACTGCTGGTCTTCAATAAACAACATTGCCCGGACTTGTGCCTCAGAGGTTAACTTTCTAGGTGCAATCCTAGGGGCCTTTACCCTTTTACCCTTTATGCATTCTAGAAGTAGGACAGTTTTTGCTTATAATATAGTATACGTGTGATTTGTGAAACCTTACTGGTTATCGTTTCCATACTATCATTGTAATATATGTTCTGCTGTCATTCATTAACTTCGTTTAGTAACGTTTTCGACCATCCGTTATTAACTATCGTTTTCCCGACGCGTAAGATTTCCTGAAATTTCTATATTGGATGAAATTGGAAATCTCGTCTCAGAACAGATTTGATCACAAACATTTTGTATCTCTTGAGACTCTCGATCTCCCACGTGTGTATGTATGTGTGTTGGAGTGTGTGTGTGTGTGTGTGTGTGTGTGTGTGTGTGTGTGTGTGTGTGTGTGTGTGTGTGTGTGTGTGAGTATGTATGTGCGTGTGTGTGTGCGTGCGTGCGTGCAACTGTGTTTGTCTTACACCGCTTGACGGCCGGTGCTGTTTTACTTTACAGCCTCATAACTAGTAGTCTGGCAAAGGAGGCAAATAGGATCTGTTCAATTTCCGGGTGATCTCTACTAAATGTCATCACTCTGTTCTATTTTTATTTTTGTTTACTGCCTGTGTTGCATAATACACGCTTTTTTTTTTGTTCTCGCACCGAAGTAACTAGTAAACATCGAAGAATCAACACCAAGAAGGAAGAAATATCATTTACATATATTTATTCGTTGCCCGATATCGGTGTTTTATTAGATTAAAAATAACATTTCCAAAACATGAAGGTAAAGCAAAACAAATATGCTTTGTTTTCTTCCAGACACCAATGTACTGTACCCGTAGTTATTCACATTGTTCACCAACCGACCTTTCCTCTGAAAAAAATCACTGGAATAATGTGGATCCCCATGCACACATTATTTTCCTCCTGAGACTTATGAAAAAGTACACATTATTAGGCGCACCTTTCTATAAGCCGCACACTAAATTTTCCAGGTAAAAATAGCGGTTTATACACCAGAAAATACGGTAATTTATAGTGATAGTGATAAGTTCACTAGCTGGTTGCTAGTTGATAGCGTAGAAGTGGTTGTCTGCCAGTAGGGAGGGAAAGAGTAAAGAATGCACAGTGCTGACTAGAAAGGATAAAGGTAGTATCGTCTTCGCTCGATATACGAATAGAACAGAGTAGTGACATTTAATAGAGATGACCCGCAAGTTGTTCCTTTTCGATTACTATCGCAAACAGCAGTAGCTTTCTTCAACTGAATACACATCGTTGATTGGTTGAAATTACCCAAATACGACAACTTTAACACGAAATAACTTCTAAAATACGAAATTTTGTCAAAAATATTCAAAATAAACCGTGTTCTACGTGAGAAATTCCACCAGTATATGAAGCTTCAAACTGTTTAGTTAAAAAAAATTAATTACAAAGTCTTTGCGCCAAACTGAACAGATCCGGCAAATACGATGTGTGCCAGATATAAACTAAGTAATGGAATCTACTTTTTTATTATCATTCAACTCTTCAAAGAAGTACCCAGTATGGTTGTAGTCCAATGAGTGAAACAAATAAAAGAATTAAAAAATATGTTATATTCTTGTATTCCGTTTGGAATATATTTAAAAAAATAGCTGCTCCCCTCACACACACACACACACACACACACACACACACACACACACACACACAAACACACATGCACACACACACATGCATACACACACGCTCACACACTCATATATATATATATATATATATGTGGTTTTGTGGTAAGGTAAGTAGTTTGCTCACCCCACACACATACAGACACATACACACATACACACAGAAACACACATACAGAGATCAACACACGTATGGAAATATGTGTGTATAAGGAGCGAGAGATGCGCATACCTCTCAAATATTATTTGTTGACCTCAGGATGTAGATACAGATTCATGTAAGCACCCATACAAGGACACACACGAACACACAGATACACACACACATACACACAGACGTACGCACACACACACACACATACATGCGGACACATAGCAGCTTAATTTCAAAGGTCTGTCAGTACAAGCGCTGTGTACGTGTGTTTTCGAGTATGTTCGCTCGCACGGCGCGAGAAGAGTGAAAAGGTTGACTTAATACGTTGCCTTTCAAACTGTTACAGTGACCTACTTCTATCAATTCATAAACTCGCGGATGGAAGGTGAATGGGTCAACGGTAGCTAGCTGTAACTTTGTTTGCGGGTAGAAGTCAAATCATTTCAGGCCATAAACCCTCTGAAATAAATCTATTCATAGTAATTTTATTCTCTGGATTCTTTATAATACAACCCTTTAACAAATACAATATATCACTATAAATTTCCATGTGACTTACAACTCCCCGACATCGTCTTCGTCGTTGTTGTCGTCAACGTCGTCGTCATCATCATCATTATCATCATCATCATTCTGCCCTCTTTCTCCACCTACTCATCTCTTTTCGTATCCTCCCCCTCCTCCTCCTCCTCCTCCTTCTTCTTCTTCTTCTTCTTCTTCTTCTTCTTCTTCTTCTTCTTCTTCTTCTTCTTCTTCTTCTTCTTCTTCTTCTTCTTCTTCTTCTTCTTCTTCTTCTTCTTCTTCTTCTTCTTCTTCGTGTAGGATTAAAATATATTCCTCATGTGTCCATTTTTGCTTTTTTGATTTTATTTGCGGGACATGAGGAATAACGTCCGGCCCTTTATTTTGATGGTCATCGTTTTCGTAGGATACCGGTCCGTTAATTTCTGGTGTTAAATGTTTTTTCACGTGTAGCTTTTCGTAATTTTTGTGTACTTCCTGCAATCAAAATCTTTAACACGCCAGGAGAAATGCTTTGTGACATTTTGTCCTTCGCTACGTTCTGGGTTGAAATTCCGCCGAGGTCGACCTTGTCTTTCATCCTTTGTGGGGTCGATAAATTAAATACCAGTGAAACACTGGGATCGATGTAATCGACTAGTCCTCTCCCGCCAAATTTCTGGCCTTGTGCCTTTAGTAGAAAAGATTATTATTATTATGAAGTACAGGAAGCGATGAAAGGCTGCACGAGAGGTAGATCGCCGGGTTTGGATGGTCTGCCTTACGAGCTTTATACGTCAATACCAGACTTGTTTGCGGGTGTCTTGGCAAACGTCTACTGCAACTGGCAACAAAACGGGAGAATTCCTGCTTTTGTTTGTCGAGGAGTGGTGGCTTTGCTAAGAAAGGACCCAAACAAGGGGGACATTATAGGGAACTTTAGGCTCATCACTCTGCTCAATACAGAGTTGAAGATCTTGACCAAGGTGCTAGCCAAGAGATTGGTGCCTGTCGTGGCTGGTGCTTTTCTGTTTCCTTATATCTTTTCTGTTTCCTTACATTTCACCCTCGAATCACCTGATATCGCAACATCTATTATCTTTACTTCTTTTTCATCTTTATGGATGATCACGATAGCTAGCCGTCTCGCCTCTATGACTTAGTCGCACGGCATGTTAAAATCTCAGAGTATTTTGTAATGTTCATTTTCCATTACTCCCTCTGGCTTGTTTTCATACCATTGTTCGTCTCTCTAGGTTTGCTATATCGCAAAACAGTCAGTGGACATATCTGGCCACATTGTCGTGTCTCTATTATTATTATTATTGTTATTATTATTATTCTGTTTAGACGAACTTTCCTACCTTTTCGGACAAAACCTTTTGTAACCTTCGTCCTGTCTTTGTCCTTACATGTTTTTAATTGATATTAGCCCTTGTGGCCAATAAAACGAATTAATTATTATTATTATTATTATTATTATTATTATTATTATTATTATTATTATTATTATTATTATTATTATTATTATTATTTATAGATGTGTCTGGTGTTAAAGCACTTGTTGAGCCACTGCAACCCAGAACATTTCCAAATAGTTTCTACTGTACTACAGCCGGTGCGACATAGAAAATTCACATATGGAACCTATTTAAAGATTAAATGCCAGGCTGAGGATGGAACTCTCAACAAAAATGAGAAGGTTTGTGAGTTAATTCAACAACAGCAACAATACCACCATCACCACCACCACCACCACAATCACCACCACCACCACCACCACCACCACCACAATCACCACCACCACCACCACCATCACCACCACCACCACCACTACCACCACTACCACCACCACCACCACCACCACTACCACCACAATCACCACCACCACCACCACCATGACCACCACCACCACCACTACCACCACCACCACCACCACCACTAACAAGCACAACAGCAGCAAAAAACAACGATGACGACAATATGATAATCATTTTTCACACTTTCACAAAACCCTAGGTTTATAAGAAAGTATTATTGTTGATCGAATCGACAGCTGTGTATATGATTGTTACTTATTTTTATCCCAATCTAATCTCTGGAGATTAAAGGTAAATCAAGTTCATAATTTTCTATGGCTTCACTGAGAAGCCTGATTAAGTTGAAACAGTGATTGTTTCGATAAAACTACGTTTTCTAGTTGCAAACAAAGGAAAATATCTAATGAAATGAAGTATATTTGTTGTTATTTTTCTTTTGTGTTCTGATTTCGTATAGACGGTAAGTTGTTTTTGACTCTCTTTTTTATAGAAAAATATAGTAAGTCTTTTTTTTATAAAGAGAAAACGTAGTACGTTTGTGTCGTAACTTGCGATTTTGACAGCTACACACATAAATATCTTCATGTTTTCATCCTCACATCGAATTGAGAACGAGAAGAGAGTGTCTCGGAGAGTCGGGGAGCTGAAAGGATTCTTGGAATACTTTTTGATAATAACGTTTTAGTTAGACATTCGCAAATAGCAAAGTAATCTAACTCACAAGCAAAATACTTAGAAACAATATTTAAAACAACACTTGAACTTTTTAGAAATAACAAAAATCAACAACATTAAGAACGACGATCAATAACAAAATAGCAATCCAAAGTCAGTGCTACAATATATTATTATTTTTATACCGAGCCGAAGCAAACCATATGCTATCTTTTCTATCAAACAAAACAGCGTATAGCTTGTTATTCTTTCCTTTACCACCGTTAATCGAATTTCAAATCAGCAAGACATGTTCGATACATCGTGGAAGTTGTAAACCACCTGGCGTCTGAACAACAGACATTATCTAACTCCACTCGAAACATATGCTCTCCGGGGAAATTGAGTGTTCACAATTGTTTCGTTCCCATATCTAATTGAGTAAAATTAATTAAAACTACTTGAAATTCTTTCTTTTCATTTTTCTTCTTCTTTTTGTGCTTGTATAATAGTATCAGTTGCACACCGTCTGTATGGATTGTTAATCACACCAACATCCAAAATACAGAAATAAAACATAAACATCAACAAATCCTTAACAAATGCTGTTAAGACCAAATTTTAAGAGGAAGTCTATACCAGATATTTACCAGTTTCAAAATTTTATGCTTGACAATTTTGCTAACGAAAATGTTGTACGAAATGGGTCTATAAAAGATTATTACTAAAAGAAATACTTTAAATATTGGAAATTCTTGGAGACATCGTTTATCTACTTTTTCAGTTTTTTTTATAATCTGTACTATTCTACTTATTTGCTTGTAATTCTACACATTCCTTCATATACACTGTAGTTTCCATAAGATAATTTCGTGTCGTAGAGTTATTAAATGGAATATATTAAAGTAGATTCACATATTTAGAATATATGAAAGTATGTTCAAATATTTAAAATAAATTTAGTGTCTGCTGTAGAATGGTTTTTGTGTTAAACCACTTCCGTTTTATGTACACTATTATTCTTCATACCACGCATCACTCCATATTATATTAACTAAAACTTTCAGTCATGCCTTGTCTCTACCTTAAATATATTTTATAGCCACAACAGCCAAATGCAATAAACGATTTTATTAGTCACGCTATTTTGTTGAATTTTTCACTGTTTGCGTTCAAATGTTGGTGTAGATGAATAACCATTTACCTACCCCCACCCAGGTTTCATAAAAAAAAATTTGATAGTAAAATTGCGTGTGAAATCAATCGACTATGACATTTCTCCATAAAATTTCTAAACAAAATTGGTCTTGTTCCAAACGGACCCCACTCAACAATCGATCATTTAAACCTGTGAGATTACTACTTTAGATTTCAACAACGTGAGAATAATATTAATGAGTTAATACTCAACAAATTTATCAGTGATTCAGATATCCAATTTTAAAAATCATGAGTATTTATCAAACTCATTCATTCACTCAATCGTTCTTATCCAGAGAGATTTTATCTCGACACTTTAAATCACAAAGCTACCATTGATCAATTTCCAGTTATTTGGGTATTTCGTTAGGTCGTCTTTTTTGTCTTTCATTGTTCTTTTTCTGAAAATCAGAATGGAAGCAATAACCCAATTTACGGGTGTCCTTAGAAACATATTTCTGATATATTTTACTATCCATAAAATTAACAGTTGATTAATAAAGATACTCCCGATACAATCTTTAGGGTAAAATTTATAGCATTGTCAATTAAGTTTAAGTTAAAGGAGCGACAGAATATTTTAAAAATTGGCCAGTTTTCTTGTTCATATTTTGGATTTAATATTCAAGAATAATAAATAATCAGCGTTTATTCTATGGTGGGTAATTAAAGAAAAAAGAACGCCTAAAGTTGAATTAACAGATATTGCAACCAGCAATGACTACAAGGACTGCAAGGACTTAGATTTCAGTTATGGTTTAGGGACAGTGATATAATGTTTTAAACATAAATTATTTACAACATCCAAAGAATTTGGTCTTATTTTACACAAGGACAAATGGTCAACATTCACCAATTTCTGCTATCTCTGTCAAATGTTTGTTATTTCACCATAAGTACATCATCATAAATAGGTGGGTGTATAAAAAGACTGTGTGATAAGAAGCTTGCTTCCTGACTACATGGTTTTGTGCTCAATCCCACAGCGCGGCACCTTGGGAAAGTATGTTCCACTATGGCCAACCAAGCCTTGTGAGTAGATTTGGTAGACGGAAACTGAAAGAAGCCCATCGTGTATATATATATATATAATTATAAACATATAGGGATCAGCATGAGTTGCCTCACCAACATACTGAAAATTTAGAAATAGCAGTCAAAGAACTACTAATTCTAACTACAATTTTTTCCCTAATGGATGGCGATATTTATGGCACACATGGAACAAAACAGAAGAGAAAAAACAAAAACAAAACTTGCCGTTAGTTAATCATGTACGACGTTTCGTGATTAGAATATAAAAATTCTTTTCCACTCATCAGCATGATATACAAAATAAATCTGAAAATGCTAAATTCCCCCATGTATATGTGACCATGCGACATCACATATCACATGAGAAGAAGAAATCAGCATCCACAAATTTACCGACCAGTAAGTTCCGTATCCCTCCTCAAAATTGACCCATGTGCGCCACAAATAGTCCCGCAGAAAATACTGCAGTTTAACCATCCAAGGGAAGACCATCAATATATAGATATAGGGCAGAGAATTGCCAATTAGTTAATAAAATT